>NC_054474.1:117000807-117300807 GCF_017639515.1 Carcharodon carcharias
CTCTCCCCCCCTCTTTCTCCCTCCCTCTCCCCTCTCCCTCCCTCCCTCCCCTCTCTCTCCCTCCGCCCCCCCTGCCCCCCTCCCTCCCTTCCCTCCCCCCTCTCCTCCCTCCCCCCTCCTCCCCTCCCCCTCCCTCCCCGCTCTCCCTCCCTCCCCCTCCCACCTCTCCCTCTCTCCCTCCCCCCTCTCCCTCTCCCTCTCCCTCCCCCCTCCCTCTCCCTCCCCTCCCTCTCCCTCTCCCTCCCTCTCCCTCCCCCTCCCCTCCCTCCCCTCCCTCTCCCCCTCCCTCCCCTCCCTCTCCCCCTCCCCCTCCCTCCCCTCCCTATCCCCCTCCCCTCCCTCTCCCCCTCCCTTTCCCTCTCCCTCTCCCCCTTCCCCTCCCCCTCCCTCTCCCTCTCCCCCTCTCCCTCTTCCCCTCTCCCCTCTCCTCCCCTCCCTCTCCCCCACTCTCCCCCCTCCCTCTCCCCCACTCTCCCCCTCCCTCTCCCCCACTCTCCCCCCTCCCTCTCCCCCCTCCCCCTCCATCCCTCCCCGTACCTCCCTCCCCGTCCCTCCTCCTCCTCTCCCTACCCCCTCTCTACCTCCTCCCCCCTCCCTTCCTCCCCTCTCCCTACCCCCTCCCTCCCCTCTCCCTACCCCCTCCCTCCCCTCTCCCTACCCCCTCTCCCCTCCCTCTCCACCTCCCTCCCTCTCCCCCTCCCTCCCCTCCCTCTCCCCTCCCTCCCTTTCCCTCTCCCTCTCCCCCTCCCCCTCCCTCTCCCCCTCCCCCTCCCCCTCCCTCTCCCTCTCCCCCTCCCCCTTCCTCCCTCCCCTCTCCCTTCCTCCCTCCCTCCCCTCTCCCTTCCTCTCTCCCTTCTCCCTTCCTCCCTCCCTCCTCCCTTCCTCCCTCCCTCCTCCCTTCCTCCCTCCCTCCCCTCTCTCTTCCTCCCTCCCTCCCCTCTCTCTTCCTCCTCCCTCCCTCTCTCCCCCCTTCTCTCCCCCCTCTCCCTCCCTCCCTCCCCCCTCTCCCTCCCTCCCTCCCCCCTCTCCCTCCCTCCCCCTCCCACCTCTCCCTCTCTCCCTCTCCCCTTTCCCTCTCCCTCCCCCTCTCCCTCCCCTCCCTCCCCTCCCTCCCCTCCCTCTCCCTCTACCTCTCCCTCCCCCCTCCCTCCCCGCTCTCCCTCCCTCCCCCTCCCATCTCTCCCTCTCCCCTTTCCCTCTCCCTCCCCCCTCTCCCTCCCCTCCCTCCCCTCCCTCCCCTCCCTCTCCCTCTACCTCTCCCTCCCCTCTCCCTCCCCCTCCCTCCCCTCCCTCTCCCCCTCTCTCTCCCCCTCCCTCCTCTCCCTCTCCCCCCTCTCCCCTCTCCCCCCCTCCCTCTCCCCACTCTCTCCCCCTCCCTCCCCCCTCTCCCTCCCTCCCTCCCCTCTCTCTCCCTCTGCCCCCTGCCCCCTCCCTCCCCTCCCTCCCCCCTCCCTCCCCCCTCCTCCCCCTCCCTCCCCGCTCTCCCTCCCTCCCCCTCCCACCTCTCCCTCTCTCCCTCCCCCCCCCTCTCCCTCCCCCCCTCCCTCTCCCTCCCCCCCCTCCCTCTCCCTCCCCCCCTCCCTCTCCCTCCCCTCCCTCTCCCTCTCCCTCCCCCTCCCTCTCCCTCCCCCTCCCCTCCCTCCCCTCCCTCTCCCCCTCCCTCTCCCCTCCCCCTCCCCCTCCCTCTCCCTCTCCCCCCTCTCCCTCTCCCCCCTCCCTCACCCCCACTCTCCCCCTTCCCTCTCCCCCCTCCCCCTCCATCCCTCCCCGTACCTCCCTCCCCGTCCCTCCTCCTCCTCTCCCTACCCCCTCTCTACCTCCTCCCCCCCCTTCCTCCCCGCTCCCTACCCCCTCCCTCCCCTCTCCCTACCCCCTCTCTCCCCTCCCTCTCCACCTCCCTCCCTCTCCCCCTCCCTCCCCTCCCTCTCCCCCTCCCTTTCCCTCTCCCTCTCCCCCTTCCCCTCCCCCTCCCTCTCCCCCTCCCCCTCCCCCTCCCCCTCCCCCTCCCTCTCCATCTCCCCCTCCCCTCTCCCTTCCTCCCTCCCCTCTCCCTTCCTCCCTCCCTCCCATCTCCCTCCCTCCCTCCCCTCTCCCTTCCTCCCTCCCTCCTTCCTTCCTCCCTCCCCTCTCTCTTCCTCCCTCCCCTCTCTCTTCCTCCTCCCTCCCTCTCTCCCCCCTTCTCTCTCCCCCCCCCTCTCTCCCCCTTCTCTCCCCCTCCCTCCCCCCTCTCCCTCCCTCCCTCCCCTCTCTCTCCCTCTGCCCCCTGTCCCCTCCCTCCCCTCCCTCCCCCCTCCCTCCCCCCTCCTCCCCCTCCCTCCCCGCTCTCCCTCCCTCCCCCTCCCACCTCTCCCTCTCTCCCTCTCCCCTTTCCCTCTCCCACCCCTCCCCCTCTCTCCCCTCCCTCTCCCCTCCCTCCCCTCCCTATCCCCCTCCCTCCCCTCCCTCTCCCCCTCCCTCTCCCCCTCCCTCCTCTCCCTCTCCCCCCTCTCCCCTCTCTCTCTCCCCTCCCTATCCCCCTCCCTCCCCTCCCTCTCCCCCTCCCTCTCCCCCTCCCTCCTCTCCCTCTCCCCCCTCTCCCCTCTCCCCCCCTCCCTCTCCCCACTCTCCCCCCTCCCTCTCCCCCTCTCTCCCCCCTCCCCCCACCCCCTCCATCCCTCCCCGTACCTCCCTCCCTGTCCTTCCCCCTCCTCTCCCTACCCCCTCCCTACCTCCTCCGCCTCCCTTCCTCCCCCCTCCCTCCCCTCTCCCTACCCCCTCCCTCCCCTCTCCCTACCCCCTCCCTCCCCTCTCCCTACCCCCCCCTCCCCTCTCCCTACCCCCTCCCTCCCCTCTCCCTACCCCCTCCCTCCCCTCTCCCTACCCCCTCCCTCCCCTCTCCCTACCCCCTCCCTACCTCCTTCCCCTCCCTTCCTCCCCTCTCCCTACCCTCTCCCTCCCCTCTCCCTACACCCTCCCTCCCCTCTCCCTACCCCTCCCTCCCCTCTCCCTACCCCCTCCCTCCCCTCTCCCTACTCCCTTCCTCTCCTCTCCCTACCCCCTTCCTCCCCTCCCTACCCCCTTCCTCCCCTCCCTACCCCCTCCCTCCCCTCTCCCTACCCCCTCCCTCCCCTCTCCCTAACCTCTCCCCCTCCCTCTCCCTAACCTCTCCCCCTCCCTCTCCCTAACCCCCTCCCTCCCCTCCTCCCTAACCCCCTCCCTCCCCTCCTCCCTAACCCCCTCCCTCCCCTCCTCCCTAACCCCCTCCCTCCCCTCCTCCTTTACCCCCTCCCTCCCCTCTCACTCCCTCCCCCTCACTCCCTCCCCTCTCACTCCCTCCCTCCCCTCTCCTCCTCCCCCCAGGTTCGCGGAACTGAGATAGCAAAAATGACCCACCATATTCTCTTTCTTTGCCCTGCAGGGTCTCCCGGAGTATGCTGCTTGCCAGTCACACGCATTTATGAAGGGCATTGGCACGTTTGTGTTAGGTAATTTGTGCAGTTTAGATTGTTGAAGACGTAATACCTTTGGGTTTCTCGTTTAATGGTTTTAAAAAAACTCTACAGGTACCAGTGCTGCATTTGTTATGCAGAGGCTGCTGAATAAGAAGCTCCCTTTCCCAGTGCAGTGGAATGTGTTGCTGTCAGTAGGTCAGTACTTTTCTTAATGTTTTACTGCATTGTACAAGTTTGGAAATTAATTAGTACCTCTTGTTCTGTTGTGCAACACTGTAAAGTCCTGATCTTCCTCAAGTTGTTCCCATATGAATGTTGTTAACACAAATTTAAAGGGAGAATGGTCATTTGTGACTAGCCTTATATATTCATGCCAAATGAATCTAAAGGTTTCCAGAAAGAATTAGAGCGTTTCTCTTCACCAATGGAAGTTGAAGTGCAGTGCTATGCTGTTGGAGGCATGATCTTTTAGTTGAAAATTTAAACCCCATCTGCCTTCTCAATTGGACATTATTATCCCTTGGCACTGTTTGAAGAAGAGTAAGGGTGTCCTGGCCAACTTTTGTCCTTCAACCAACATCATTCAACTGATTAAAAACAAAAAACTGCGGATGCTGGAAATACGAAACAAAAACAGAATTACCTGGAAAAGCTCACCAGGTCTGGCAGCATCAGCGGAGAAGAAAAGAGTTGACGTTTCGAGTCCTCATGACCCTTCAACAGTTCTGTTGAAGGGTCATGAGGACTCGAAACGTCAACTCTTTTCTTCTCCGCCGATGCTGCCAGACCTGCTGAGTTTTTCCAGGTAATTCTATCATTCAACTGATTATCTGGTTATTATCACATTGATATGTGGGATCTTGCTGTGCACAAATCGGCTGCTGTGACTAGGTTTCAAACATATTGGCTGTAAAACACTTTGGGGCATCACAAGTTTGTGAAAATCACTATAAAAATGCAAGCTTTTTTCTATTATAAGAAATGAACAAAAGGAACAGTGTGGTTAGGTGGTATAGATAGACTGAAGATTGTCTGCCTGAAACTGTTACTATGTTTCTGAAGCCAGGTCGGGGCAAATAGTCTGTCAGTTTGTGTCTTTGAAGATTGGCCAATTGGGTGGGTAACAAGCTATTGACACCATACCCCAGCAATGGTTGGTGCGCTGAAGACAAGAGGGGGAGCAGGAATTTTGTCTGGGATTTTCCCCAAAACATAGTTCTTTTCCCTGGTGCTTCGCAAGGTGCAGTATCCATTCATGGAACTATGATTTTCAAAGTTTGTTACAGCCTTCAGTCCCTATAGTAACAGCCAAAGAATTTAAATTTAAATAACAGAATTCACAGACACAATTTCCCAAACCACGTCAGAGCCCATGGATTATTTGACATCTACTCACTTATTCTATGGGAAAATTCAACAACTAGTTTGAAAGGTCCCACAAACAAGCAATTTGATAAACAGCCAAACATTCTGTTTTTAGGAATTTTGGTTAAGGGATAGATGCTGACCAAGAAATCTCCGTGATCTTCAGGGCATCAGGTTTTGAACTGGGGTGGCTGTTTGGGACAGGGGGCCTAGGACTGGGGCAGCGCTCTAGGGGCGGCGATCTAGGGGCCTCTGGGACTGGGGCGATGGTCTGCGCTTTGGGATCCGGGGGCCTGGGACAGCGAGTGGAGGTTTAGGGCCTGAGACCAGGGGTGGAGGTTTAGGGCCTGGGACCAGGGGTGGAGGTTTAGGGCCTGGGACCAGGGGTGGAGGTTTAGGGCCTGGGACCAGGGGTGGAGGTTTAGGGCCTGGGACCAGGGGTGGAGGTTTAGGGCCTTGGACCAGGGGTGGAGGTTTAGGGCCTGGGACCAGGGGTGGAGGTTTAGGGTCTGGGGGCCTGGGACCAGGGGTGGAGATTTAGGGCCTGGGACCAGGGGTGGAGGTTTAGGGCCTGGGACCAGGGGTGGAGGTTTAGGGCCTGGGACCAGGGGTGGAGGTTTAGGGCCTGGGACAGGGGGCGGAGGTTTAAGGTCTGGGGGCCTGGGACAAGGGGTCAGAGGTTTAGGGTCTGGGGGCCTGGGACCAGGGCCTGCGATTGGGGGCGGAGGTTTAGGGTCTGGGAGCCTGGGACCAGGGGTGGAGGTTTAGGGTTTGGGGGCCTGGGACAGGGGGCGAAGGTTTAGGGTCTGGGGGCCTGGGACCAGGGCCTGCGATTGGGGGCGGAGGTTTAGGGTCTGGAGCCCTGGTACAGGGGGCGGAGGTTTAGTGTCTGGGGGCCTGGGACAAGGGGCGGAGGTTTAGGGTCTGGGGGCCTGGGACAAGGGGCGGAGGTTTAGGGTCTGGGGCCTGGGACAGGGGGTGCGGAGGTTTAGGGCCTGGCACCGGCGGCAGACGTTTAGTGTCTGGGGGCCTGGGACCAAGGGCGGAGGTTTAGGGTCTGGGGGCCTGGGACCAGGGGCGGAGGTTTAGGGTCTGGGGGCCTGGGACAGGAGGGCGGAGGTTTAGGGCCTGGGACCGGCGGCAGACGTTTAGTGTCTGGGGGCCTGGGACCAGGGGCGGAGGTTTAGTGTCTGGGGGCCTGGGACAGAGGAGTGAAGTTTAGGGCCTGGGACCGGCAGCAGACGTTTAGTGTCTGGGGGCCTGGGCTGGGTCGGAGGTTTAGGGCCTGGCACCGGCGGCAGACATTTAGTGTCTGGGGGCCCTGGACTGGGACGGAGGTGTAGGGTCTGGGGGCCTGGGACCAGGGGCGGTGGTTTAGTGTCTGGGGGCCTGGGACATGGGGCAGAGGTTTAGGGTCTGGGGCCTGGGACAGGGGGCGGAGGTTTAGGGTCTGGGGGCCTGGGACAGGGGGTGCGGAGGTTTAGGGCCTGGCACTGGCGGCAGACGTTTAGTGTCTGGGGGCCTGGGACATGGGGCAGAGGTTTAGGGTCTGGGGCCTGGGACAGGGGGCGGAGGTTTAGGGTCTGGGGGCCTGGGACAGGAGGGCAGAGGTTTAGGGTCTGGGGGCCTGGGACAGGAGGGCGGAGGTTTAGGGCCTGGGACCGGCGGCAGACGTTTAGTGTCTGGGGGCCTGGGACCAGGGGCGGAGGTTTAGTGTCTGGGGGCCTGGGACAGAGGAGTGAAGTTTAGGGCCTGGAATCGGCGGCAGACATTTAGTGTCTGGGGGCCTGGGCTGGGTCGGAGGTTTAGGGCCTGGCACCGGCGGCAGTCATTTAGTGTCTGGGGGCCCTGGACGGGGGCGGAGGTGTAGGGTCTGGGGGCCTGGGACCAGGGGCGGAGGTTTAGGGTCTGGGGGCCTGGGACATGGGGCGGAGGTTTAGGGTCTGGGGCCTGGGACAGGGGGCGGAGGTTTAGGGTCTGGGGGCCTGGGACAGGGGGTGGAGGTTTAGGGTCTGGGGGCCTGGGACAGGGGGTGGAGGTTTAGGGTCTGGCGGCCTGGGACAGGGGTTGGAGGTTTAGGGTCTGGGGGCCTGGGATCAGGACAGAGGTTTAGGGTCTGGGGGCCTGGGACAGGGGGTGGAGGTTTAGGGTCTGGGGGCCTGGGATCAGGACAGAGGTTTAGGGTCTGGGGGCCTGGGACAGGGGGTGGAGGTTTAGGGTCTGGGGGCCTGGGACAGGGGGTGGAGGTTTAGGGTCTGGGGGTCTGGGGGCCTGGGACAGGGGGCGGAGGTTTAGGGTCTGGGGGCCTGGGACAGGGGGTGGAGGTTTAGGGTCTGGGGGCCTGGGAGCAGGGGTGGAGGTTTAGGGCCTGGGAGCAGGGGTGGAGGTTTAGGGCCTGGGACAGGGGGCGGAGGTTTAGGGTCTGGGACAGGGGGTGGAGGTTTAGGGTCTGGGGGCCTGGGGCAGGGAGTGGAGGTTTAGGGCCTGGGACAGGGGGCAGAGGTTTAGTGTCTGGGGGCCTGGGACCGGGGGCGGAGGTTTAGTGTCTGGGAGCCTGGGACCAGAGGCGGAGGGCAACTGTTCGGGGTCAGGGACTGGGGCAGTGGTTTGGGGTCTGGGGTCCTGAGACTGGGTTGTGGTTCCGGTCTAGAGGCCTGGGACTGAGTTGTGTTTTGCGGCCTGGGACTGGGTTGTGGTTTGTGGCCTGGGGGCCTGGGACTGGGTTGTGGTTTGCAGCCTTGGGGGCTTGCTACCACAAGGAGTAGTTGAAGGAAGCAGTGAAGATGCATTTAAGGGAAGCTAGATAAGAGAAAGGGAATAGAAAAGTATTCTGATAGGTTGGATGAAGGGTGATGGAGGAGGCTCACATGGAGCATAAAGGCTGATACTTGAATCTAATGGCCTATTCCAGTGCTGTATATTCAATAAGTGAATTCACATTGCCTTTTACATTCACTAGCGAGGGCAGATAAGATGAGACCTAATTTTAAAATTTCACCTAAAAGACTGGATCTTCCTCTACTACACTGGAACTTTAGCTTTGATATCTGCTGCAGTGTCTGGATCTCACAGAATCACAGTGCAGAAGAGGCCCCTCGGCTCATCGAATCTGCACTGACACGTGAGAAACACCTGACCTACCTACCTAATCCCATTTACCAGCACTTGGCCCATAGCCTTGAATGTTATGAAGTGCCAAGTGCTCATGCAGGTACTTTTTAAAGGATGTGAGGCAACCTGCCTCCACTACCCACTGAGGCAGCGCATTCCAGACCGTCACATCCCTTCTAAACCTCCTGCCCCTCACCTTGAACTTGTGTACCCTCGTGACTGACCCTTCAACTAAGGGGAACATCTGCTCCCTATCCACCCTGTCCATGCCCCTCATAATCTTGTACACCTGGAGAGAGGTGTTGGGCAAAATCATTGAACTGTGGCTGACATTTAGGTTGTGTACAGTAAGAGTACAAAGCTCACGACAGTTATGTATCAACCATCTAGCTAATCAGAACAGAAATCACCAAACCTAATACTTTGCAGCATTCAGACCCAGGGGATGATTTAACAGTTAGCTGATGGGAAAGGTTGTGGTGTGTACCATGAGTTTGATTAACAGGGATCCACTTTAACCTGGAGATTGTTGAGCAAAGTTTAAAGTGATAGCTGCATTTTTGAATCCCAGTTACTCTGCTGATTTGGCTACACTCAGTCCTTCATCTTCAGGCTGGGCTTTATTAATAATTGAGATATTATTTAGCACTTAACAAATGACTGTTCCCTCTGATACAGTGACAGGGTCGTTGTTGAGTTATTCAGTGACGCGTGTGGAGACACGGAAGTGCTCAAACCTGTGGGTTTACCTTGAGACTGGAGCAATGGCACATAACCCTGAGAAAGGTGAGGCTACCAGGAAGTAAAGCATGTAAATGAAAATGTGCCCAGTCTTTGAAACTGAAATTGTGGCAAGGTGCAGGGAGGAGGAGCAGAGTGATTCTATTGGTCCAGATTTGCCACTGAATTAAAAAAAAGGTTTCAAACAAAAGTGAACCTGAACAAGACTTGGGTGATACAGTGAGCTAAACACGGGCTTTTCACCTCTATGATGTGTGTTTGAAACAAGGGAGGGAGAAACCAAGATTGACCACCGGGCTGATGGCTTGGGAGGATAACCACTAACATTTCATACCTGGTTACAGGATGGAAGTTGTCAGAAATAGATAAGAAATAGGTAAGCAGATGATACAAAGATAGGTGGAGGGATAGGTAGTAGTGAGGAGGCGGGGAGGCTGCAGAAGGATTTGGACAGGTTAGGAGAATGGGCAAAGAAGTGGCAGATGGAATACAACGTGGGGAAGTGTGAGGTCATGCACTTTGGTAGGAAGAATAGAGGCATAGACTATTTTCTTAATAGGGAGAGAATTCAGAAATCTGGAGTGTAAAGGGACTTGGGAGTCCTAGTCCAGGATTCTCTTAAGGTTAACTTGCAGGTTGACGCGGTAGTTAGGAAGGCAAATGCAATGTTGGCATTTATTTCGAGAGGACTAGAATATGAAAGCAGGGATGTGCTGCTGAGGCTTTATAAGGCTCTGGTCAGACCACATTTAGAATATTGTGAGCAATTTTGGGCCCCATATCTCAGGAAGGATGTGCTGGCCCTGGAGAGGATCCAGAGGAGGTTCACGAGAATGATTCCAGGAATGAAAGGCTTATGAGGAACATTTGAGGACTCGATGGAGTTTAGAAGGATGAGGGGGGGTCTGATTGAAATTTACAGAATACTGAAAGGCCTGGATAGAGTGGACGTGGGGAAGATGTTTCTATTAGTAGGAGAGACTAGGAGTAAAGGGAAGACCTTTTAGAACCGAGATGAGGAGAAATTTCTTTAGCCAGAGATTGGTGAATCTATGGAATTCGTTGCCACAGAAGGCTCTGGAGGCCAGGTCATTGAGTGTATTTAAGACCGAGATAGATTGGTTCTTGATTGGTAAGGGGATCAAAGGTTACGGGGAGAAGGCGGGAGAATGGGGTTGAGAAACTTATCAGCCATGATTGAATGGCGGAGCAGACTTAATGGGCCGAATGGCCTAATTTCTGCTCCTATGTCTTATGGTCTAATGGTGTCACTGTTGCAGTAAAGGATGCTGTTTTGAGATTCTAATTAAGACACATTATTGAAACTGAGTAGAGAGAGCTTTACTCTGTATCTAACCCCATGCTGTACCTGTCCTGGGAGTGGTTGATGGGGACAGTGTAGAGGGAGCTTTACTCTGAATCTAACCATGTGCTGTACCTGTTCTGGGAATGTTTGATGGGGACAATGTCGAGGGAACTTTACTCTTTGCGTAAGACTTGGTATGCTACCCTAGGATTGTTTGATGCTCACAGTGGGTTTTAAAAATTATTCAATTCCTAGGGGTTACATCATTCAACATGAATAGCAGAAAAGGCAGCTCAGCAAAAATAATAAAACTGCCTGAAAAGTTATTGTGGACAGGGCTGGGCCTCATCCCTCATTGGAAAGCATTTTGGATTAAGTTTTTTGGCTTGAAGGTCCAATTAGGTATAATTCAGTTCTTGTCGGCAATTTCACAAAATATGTGGAAGTTTAGTTAAGCAGGTTCAATTAACAAAACCAGGCTTCTGTTAATGTTTTCAGACCACAAAATTTGTTCACCCAGAGCTGAATCATGCTGACTGAATTTCAGTGGGCTGTTTGATCGAGGGCGGAGTGGGAGGTGGTGAGTTTGTTTTAGCTGATAGTTTGTCCTTTCCAGGAGGGATCACTATGCTGCAATTAGGAGTGGAATTTCTTTTGCATTTCCCTAACCCAGGAGCGCTGAGGTCAGTTGCAAGCCCTTACCTACAACAGTTAACTCAATATAAACCAAGAATATGACAGTGGTGAACTGATTGACCGGGTGAAAGATCACTGATGGTGATCGGTGGGGAGTGGGGGGATCTCGCCTGCTGACTGCCCGGGGGTTGGGGGGAATATGCTGGTGAGAAAGAAGCTCACCGTCAGTACGAGGTTAGTGCTTCTGGGACATCACAAGGAGGGGGAAAAATGAATACAATCAAGGAAATAATGGTGTTTTTGCTTCGGGATGTGACAAATGACAGTTTCCCTATCAGCTACAGCTATGCATTTACTATTTGTAGTAACTACTCCCTTTTGGCTAGTGCCACAGGCAAGGAGCAGCATTGTAACCAAATAGATCACCAGATCCCCAACATTTTCCTGTCTCAGACACTCCCAGATCTGCAGTTTGCTGTAAGGGCAATGCAAATTCATTCCTGTAAAGCAACTCCTGTTCTGTAGAAGATCATTAGCCATCAATATCCATCTAAGGGCCCATGAACAGGATGTTATTTTAATTCAGTTCATAATTAAGGCAATGATGAAAAAACAGAGGGGAGATTGGGAGAATTTTTTTATGCAGCAGGGTATGATGATCTAGAATGCACTGCCAGAAAAGGTAATTGAATAAATACTTAAAAAGGAAATGTTTACTGAAATATGGAGAACATAAAAACATAAGAATTAGGAACAGGAGTAGGCCTGTTCCACCATTCAATTAGACCATGGCTGATTTGTTTGTGGCCTTAACACCACTTTCCTGCCTATTTCCCATAGCCCTTGACTCGCTTGTCAATCAAAAATCTGTCTAACTCAATGTTGAATATATTCAGTGACCCAACCTCCACTGCTCCCTTGTTAAGAGAATTCCAAAGACTAATGATCCTCTAGGTGAAGAATTTTCTCCTCATCTCCATCTTAAATGGGAGACCTCTTATTTTTAAACTGTGCCCCCTAGTTCTAGATTCCCCCATAAGAGGAAGCATCCTCTCAGCATCTGTCCTGTCAAGCCGCCTCAGAATCTTATACGCTTCAATAAGATCACCTCTCATTCTTCTAAACTCCAATAAGTATAGGCCCAACCTTCTCAACCTTTCCTCATAAGTCAACCCCTTCATCCCAGGACTCAGCTGAGTGAACCTTCTCTGGAGTACTTTAATGCGAGTATATCCCTCCTTAAGTAAGGAGACCAAAACTGTGCATAATACTCCAGGTGTAGTCTCATCAAAACCCTGTACAGTTTTAGTAAGACTTTCCTGCTTTTATACTCCACCCCCTTTGCAACATTCCCTTTGTCTTCCTAATTTCTTGCTGTACCTGCATGTGAATATTTTGTAATTCATGTACAAGGACACCCGGATTCCTCAGTACTGCAGCATTCTGCAGTCTATGCCTATTTAAATAACACTGTTTCTATTCTTCCTGCCTTAATGGGCAACCTCATATAAATTATACTCCATCTTCCAATTTTATTCCCACTCGCTTAATCTACCTATATCCCTTTGCAGACTTTTTGTATCCTCCTCACAACTTACTTCCCTACATATCTCTGTATTGTCAGTCAATTTGCCTACAATACACTTGATCCCTTCATCCAACTCATTAATATTGATTGTAAATAATTGGGGCTTCAGCAATGATGCCCATGGCACTCACCTTATTGGTTTAGCTCATTTAAAGAGCTGGCACAGGCAGGATGGGCCAAATGATCTTCTGTGCTGTATGGTTCTATAATTCTATTCTTTTTGTAGGTACAAAGAATCAGAAGACTGACTCTGTGGAAAACATTGACACTGGAGGAAAGAAAACTCAGTATGGGGATATCATGGATTAAACACTGCATGGAGTCATGTATTTCACTTTATTGAAGCACTGTTCAGGAGTAAAAAATGTTCCCTGCACTACAGCAGCTCAGACTCTGCATCATTTTTATTTCACTTTAGTGTCTGTCCCTCTAGTTATCCCTTCCTGAAGGTATTGACTCATATGTTGATACATTATCTAGTCAGGGTTCAAAATACATGAGGGTGAATTCACCCTGGAAAACCCTGGAAAGTTCTATCATGGAAATCAGAGGGGGAGGCCCAGGCTGATACTTTGGGGACACTGGTTCAAATCCTACCACGGCAGCTGGTGGAATTTGAATTCAATTAATAAATCTGGATATGAAGCTAGCCTCAGTAATGGTGACCATGAAACTAACATTGATTGTTGTAAAAACCTATCTGGTTCACTAATGACCTTTAGGGAAGGAAATCTGCCATCCTTACCTGGTCTGGCCTACATGTGACACCAGATTCTCAGCAATGTGGTTGACTCTTAAATGCCCTCTGAAATACCCTAGCAAACCACTCAGTTCAAGGGCAGTTAGGGATAGGCAACAAATGCTGGTCTTGCCAGCAATGCCCATGTCCCAGGAAAAATGAAGAAAAAAATAGGGCGTGCAGGCGCAGAGGGACCTGGCAGTATGTGTGCATAAATCATTCAATGTGGCAGGCCAGTTTGAGAGCGCAGTTACCAATAATACATATGGGATTCTCTGCTTTATAAATAAGGGCATAGAGTACAAAAGCAAGGAAGTTATGATAAACCTGTATAAAACACTTGTTCAGCCTCCAATAGAGCATTGTGTCCAGTTCTGGGAACCACACTTTAGGAAGGGATCTGAGATGGTGCAGATTGACAAGAATGGTTCCAGGAATGTGAAACTTTAGTTACGTAAATAAGTTGTACATTATAGGGTTGTTCTCCCTGGAGAAAGGAGTATTGAGAAGAGATTTGATAGAGTTATTCAAAATCATGAGGGCTCTAGAAAGAGTAGATAGGGAGAAACTGTTCCCAATGGTAGAAGGTTTGATAATCAGAAGACACAGACTTAAGATCATTGGCAACAGTGACATGAGAAAAAACTTTTTTATGCAACGAGTGGTTAGGATCTGGGACATGCTGCCTGAGAGTGTGGTGGAAACATTCAATTGTGGCTTTCAAAAGAGATTTGGATCATTTGAAGAGAAACAATTTGTAGGGCTACAGGGAAAAGGTGGAGAAGTGGGACTAAGTAAATTGCTCTTTTAGAAAGCCAGCATGGACATGATGGGCCAAATAGCCTAGCTCTAATTTTAAGATCATATCCCTCCATTATTGATTTCCCCCACTGGAGAAGGTACTTTCTCATCATCTACCCTACTAAATACTTTAATCAGTTGAAAACTGTCAATTAGCTTATCCTCAACTTCAAACTTAAGGGAGAAAGCCCAATTTTATGCAACCTGTCCATAAGCACTGATATCATTTTGGTGAACCTGCACTGTACCTTTTCCAAGACCTTCATGAGGCATGATGTCCGAAACAATACAATGTTCAGTACAATACTTCAGATGAGCTGTGATCTCCCTACGCTGTGACTGTAGGTTTAGGGGGAATGACCTCCCTACACTGTGACTGTAGGCATAGGGGGTATGAGCTCCCTACGCTGTGACTATAGAGTTAGGGGGTATGACCTCCCTACACTGTGACTGTAGGGTTAGGGGATATTACCTCCCTACCACTGTGACTGTAGGGCTAGGGGGTATGGTAGTAAAGTATTAGGAGAAGTTGACATGAGCAAAACATGTCATGGTAAGTAATATAGATGGTACAGCACTTGTCAAGAATATTTATTTGCAGAATAAACAGCCAGAGCAATTTAAGACTGCTAATGTAGGAATTAATTATTTCCTGTGGACAGTAGATCTTTAAATGACAATTGTATCAAATTACTTTAGGAGTGTACACACTTTTAAGTGAAATGACTATGGATACAGAAGTATTATGGCAAAGTGCTGACCAGAGCAACCATGAAGAGAAAAAGGATGAAACTTAAGTCAAAAGTACAGAGCCAGTCAAATTCCCTGTGGACCCTTATTCAAACAATGGAAATAGCAAACGGTGATGCAGTTACATCATATCCTGTAACTAAAAGTAGGCGTGTTACAGATCAGGGATATAAAGAGTGAGTGTATACTAGTTTAAGGATGGTACAGCTTGGATTTAAGACTTTGGAGATTAATCTTAGGGAACCCTTCACTCTGTTGGGCTAACCTAATGTAAGTTAATTTGATCACGGGACTTGCACATTTGCTATGATGTAAGATAGAACAGAAGGTAAATCTTGTATTTCCCAAAAAAGTTGTTAATATTAGACTTCTGGACTCATTATTGATAAGATTAATTAGAGTTTCTAAAATCTTTGACAGTGACTTTCAGTGAAACTGACCGCTATACTCAGGTCTGGAGTCCTGATTTAAGTTTCTGTCAAACTTCCAAACTAGAATATTTATTGAATAAATGCATTACAATCCTGCAGGAAGCTTCTCTACTATTCACCTTTCATGTAACGAGATGTGCTGCTCATTTATTCTTCCCCTTTATTTTTGTCCTAATGTTGGGCAGACACTTTTCACCTCATTCAGATAGGACATGGGCTAAGCTTTCAGAAAATACCTGAGAGACTGCTCCTGCCATCAAAGCAACATAAAGGGATGACAACCACAGGACACGGATTTAAGGTGATGGGCAAAAGAAGCTATAGTGACATGAGAAAACCATTTTATGCAGTGAGTGGTTAGATAACATAAGCAATGGGAGCAGGAGAAGACCATATGGTCTTTCAAGCCTGCTGCACTATTCAATATGGGGGAGGTGAGAGTGACTGCCCTTGACATCGAGGCAGCAATTGACCGAGTGTGGCATCAAGGAGCCCTAGCAAAACTGGAGTCAATGGGAATCAGGAATAACTGCTGGTTGGAGTCATACCTGGCACAAAGGATTGTGGAGCTATGATCCCACTACTGGACAAGTCAGATCCCTAGGTGGATCCTGGCTCGATAGATCCTAACTTTCATTTTTTCTTTAGAAACATGGAGGGAGGCTACTGAACAGTCACAGGAGCCTGCTGAGGAACTTTTAACAAACAAATAAAACATTTATTAAAGAAGAAAAAATAACTATATTACACTACTCCTTCACCCATAACTATAACACAAGTTACCAAATCTACCTTATGCTCTTAACGTTCACAGTAAGTATGCAGTCCATGTAACCAATAGTCGACCTGTGGTTGGACACACCACACTCCAAGATCAAGTGACAGATGCCACCCAAAGCAGATCCTATGAATCTCTCATCAACTCCCCCCAGGCACTCATCAGATTGTGAGCCAACTGGTCTCACGGAAACTCCATCTTTCACACAAGGGTTTCCAATCTCCACTCTTCAGGAGCTCATCTTGGAATCTTCTCCCAAACAACGCTTTCTCTTGGACATCTCCAACAAGGATCCACCTCCCATGTTTCGATCTCTCCCTCCGAAGTTCATCCCCTGGATTGCCGTGTGTATTTAAACTTCTCCTCACACTCTCTGAAACTCAGCTGTGCCAACAGAAGACCACTACTTCACAGCCCCATAGTAAGAAGTCATCAACCTTTGGCTGTCTCCTCAGGTCTTCTGGCTTCTTGCAAGCCCAATTTGCCTTAATTCTGCTCCCAGCAGCTTTCTCTCTTTAATTCAGAGACTTTTCCTCTGCTCCTTACTTTAACTTCACTGAACAGGATCTGTTTTGGATTCCTGTTCTTGTTCCTTTGCTTAACTGTCTTCTTGGGACTTCTGTCCCACTTCCTGGTTTCTGGGAAATCTGCTCCCTGCAGCTCCCACTCTCATGTCTAGCTTCTGTCCTCTCGGTGTAAGGGCATTGTTTTCTGGTTGACCTGACCCACTTTCTGCACTGTTTCACTTTAGGGGTTTTCTTTTCCTTCTGTGCAGGTACAGGGCTAGCTTTATGAACAAACGAAAGAGGAACAGAAGTAGGCCATTCAGCCCCTCGAGCCTGCTCCGCCATTCAATAAGATCATGGCTGAACAGTTTATGTTTCAAATTCCACATTCCCATCTATTCCTGATAACCTTTGATTCCTGTATCTAACAAGAATCTATCTACCTCTGCCTTAAAAATATTCAGTGACCCAGCCTCCACTGCCTTCAGAGGCAGAGAGTTCTAAAAGTTGCACAGCCCTCTGAGAGAAAAGATTTTTCCTCATCACCCCCAATTTTAAAACTGTGCCCTCTTGTTCTGGACTCACCCAGAACAGGAAACATCCTTTCCATATCCACTTTGTCAAGACTATTCAGGGTCTTATATACTTCAATCAAGTCACCCCTCACTCTTCTAAACTCCAGTGGAAACAAGCCCAGCCTGTCCAACCTATCCTTATAAGACAACCCACTCATTCCAGGTATCAATCTACTAACCCTCTTCTGAACCGCCTCCAACATATTTACTCCTCCCTTAAATAAGGAGACCAAAACTGCACACACTATTCGAGATGCAGTCTCAACAATGCCCTGTATAACTGAAGCATAACATCCTTACTTTTATGTTCAATTCCTGTCGTAATAAAGAATAGCATCCCATTAGCCTTCTTAATTACTTGCTGCACCTGCATACTAACTTTTTGTGATTCATGCATGAGAACACCTAGATCCCTCTGTACCTCAGAATTCTGCAGTTGTTCTCCATTTAAGTAATACTCTACTTTTTTTATTCTTGCTGCGAAACTGAACAACTTCATATTTTCCCATATTATACGGCATCTGACAGATTTTTGCCCACTCACAACTTATCTATATCCATCTGCAAAATGTTTATGCCTTCTTCACAACAAACTTTCCAACCTATCTTTTGCCATCTGCAAATTTAGCTATCATGCCTTTGCTCCTCTAATCTAAGTAATTGATGTAAATTGTAAAAAGTTGAGACCCCAGCACAGACCTCTGCAGGACTCCACTTGTCAGATCCTACCAGTCAGACAAAGACTCATTTATGCATACTCTGTTTTCTGCCAGGCAGCCAGCCAATCTTCTATTCAGTCTAATATGTTACCCACTACATCATGAGCTTTTATTTTCCACAAAACCTTTAATGTGACACTTCATCAACTCCTTTCTGGAAATTTAAGTACAGTACGTCTACAGGCTTCCCTTTATCCACAGCACATGTTACTCCTTCAAAGAACTCTAATAAATTGGTTAAACATGATTTCCCTTTCATAAAACTAGACTTCCCGATTATCTTGAACTTTTCTAAGTGCCCATCTATAACCTCTTTAAAACTTCCCCACGGCAGATGTCAAGCTAATTGGCCTACAGTTTCCTGTTTTCTGCCTCCCTCCTTTCTTGAATACAAGGGTTTTATTTGCGACTTTCCAGCCTGATGGAATCTTTCCTGAGTCTAGTGAATTTTGGAAAATTAACACCAACGCATCTACTACCTCATTAGTCACCTCCTTTAAGGCCCTAGGATGAAATCCATCAGGACCCGGAGACTTGTCAGCCCGCAGCTCCATCAGTTTGCTCGGTACCACTTCCTCAGTGATTGTAATTTCACCACTTCCTCTCTCCCCTCCACCTCCTGATTTACAGCTATTACCAGAATGTTTTTTGTATCTTCTATAGTGAGGACAGAAGCAAAATATTTGTTCATTTCATCCGCCATTTCCGTATTGCCTACTGTTAACTTCCCATTCTCACTCTCTAGAGGACCAACACTCACTTTACTCACTCTTTTCCTGCAGAAGTCAAAGATTGCAAAAAGGAACGATCTGCGCATGTGCAGCCATTCCAGCGCCAGCTTATGCGTAGAAACCACAGAGGCCCATCAGGAACCATAGTTCCCAACTACATGGGCCCAACCTTTGCTTTTTAAAAAGGTAACTCTTCCTCTTCTTCTTCTGGGGTATATAACAGTAATTGTTGGGGGTTGAGTTCCTAAGGGTAGTGTCCTCAACCCAACATCTTTAGCTGCTTCATAATGACCTTCCTCCATCATAGTCAGAAGTGGGGATGTTCGCTGATGATTGTACAATGTTCAGCACCATTTGGGACTCAGATACTGAAGCAGTCCATGTCCAAATGCAGCAAGACCTGGACAATGTCCAGGGCTGACAAGTGGCAAGTAACATTTGCGCCACACAAGTGTCAGGCAAAGACCATCTCCAACAAGAGAGAATCTAGCCATCTCCTCCTGACATTCTATGACATTACCATCATTGAATCCCCCACTATCAACATCCTGGGGATTACTACTGACCAGAAACTGAACTGGACTAGCCATATAAATACCATGGCTACAAGAGCAGGTGAGAGGCTAGGAATCCTCACCTCCTGACTCCCCAAAGCCTGTCCACCATCTACAAGACACAAGTCAGGAGTGTGATGGAATATTCCCCACTTGCCTGGATGAGTTCCCACAACACTCAAGCTCAATACCAGTGAGTTCAGAGCAGTCTGTTTGATTGGCAGCATATCCAGCACCTAAAACATCAAATCCCAGTAGCAGCAGTATGTACCATCTACAAGATGTACTGCAGAATCTCACTAAGTCTTCTTAGACAACTCCTTCCAAACCCACGACCACTACCATCTAGAAGGACAAGGGCAGCTGATAGATGGGAACACCACCACCTGGAAGTTCCCCTTCAAGTCACTCACCATCCTGACTTGGAAATATATCGCAGCTCCTTCACTGTCACTGGGTCAAAATCCTGGAACTCCCTCCCTAACAGCACTGAGGGTGTACCTACACCACATGGGCTGCAGCAGCTCAAGAAGGCAGCGCCTTGGCTGGAGAACCGTCCCATTGCAAACAGAACTGACCTGGTAGACCGATCGTGTCAGCTTGCTCCTGCCCCACGGAACTCATTTCTCGTTATCTTGACTCCCTTCTCTCTCCCCTTGTCCAGTCCCTTCCCACCTACATCCGTGATTCCTCTGACACCTTACGTCACATCAACAATTTCCAGTTCCCTGGCCCCAACCGCTTCCTCTTCACCATGGACGTCCAATCCCTTTACACCTCCATCCCCCACCAGGATGGTCAGAGGGCCCTTAGCTTCTTCCTCGAACAGAGGCCCGAACAATCCCCATCCACCACTACTCTCCTCCGTCTGGCTGAACTTGTTCTCACACTGAACAATTTCTCATTTACCTCCTCTCACTTCCTCCAAATAAAAGGTGTGGCTATGGGTACCCGCGTGGGCCCCAGCTATGCCTGTCTCTTTATGGGGTATGTGGAACATTCCTTGTTCCAGTCCTACTCCGGCCCCCTTCCACAACTCTTTCTCCGGTACATCGATGATTAATTCGGTGCTGCTTCATGCTCTCGTCGGGACTTGGAAAAATTTATTAATTTTGCTTCCAATCTCCACCCCTCCATCATTTTCACGTGGTCCATCTCTGACACTTCCCTTCCCTTCCTTGACCTCTCTGTCTCAATCTCTGGTGATAGACTGTCCACCAATATCCATTACAAGCCTACCGACTCCCACAGCTACCTCGACTACAGCTCCTCACACCCCACTTCCTGTAAGGACTCCATCCCATTCTCTCAGTTCCTTCGTCTCCGTTGCATCTGTTCCGATGATGCTACCTTCAAAAACAGTTCCTCTGACATGTCCTCCTTCTTCCTTAACCAAGGTTTTCCACCCACGGTCGTTGACAGGGCCCTCAACCGTGTCCGGCCCATCTCCCGCGCATCCGCCCTCACGCCTTCTCTTCCCTCCCAGAAACATGGTAGGGTCCCCCTTGTCCTCACTTATCACCCCACCAGCCTCCGTATCCAAAGGATCATCCTCCGCCATTTCCGCCAACTCCAGCATGATGCCACCACCAAACACATCTTCCCTTCACCCTCCGGCAGCATTCTGTAGGGATCGTTTCCTCCGGGACACTCTGGTCCACTCCTCCATCACCCCCTACTCCTCAAACCCAACCTATGGCACCTTCCCATGCCCACGCAAAAGTTGCAACACCTGCCCCTTCACTTCCTCTCTCCCCACCGTCCAAGGGCCCAAACACATCTTTCAAGTGAAGCAGCATTTTAGTTGCATTTCCCCCAACTTAGTCTACTGCATTCGTTGCTCCCAATGCGGTCTTCTCTACATTGGAAAGACCAAATGTAAACTGGGCGACCGCTTTGCAGAACACCTGCGGTCTGTCCGCAAGAATGACCCAAACCTCCCTGTCGCTTGCCATTTTAACACTCCACCCTGCTCTCTTGCCCACATGTCTGTCCTTGGCTTGCTGCATTGTTCCAGTGAAGCCCAACGCAAACTCGAGGAACAGCACCTCATCTTCCGACTAGGCACTTTACAGCCTTCTGGACTGAATATTGAATTCAACAACTTTAGATCCTGAACTCCCTCCTCCATCCCCACCCCCTTTCCGATTCTTCCCCCTTCTTTTTTTCCCCAATAATTTATATAGATTTTTCTTTTCCCACCTATTTCCATTACTTTTAAATATTTTATGCCCTGCTAGTCTTTCCACCCCACCCCCACTAGAGCTGTACCTTGTGTGTCCTGCCAACCATTCTTAATTAGCACATTCTTTTAGATAATATCACCACCTTCAACATCTCTTTGTTCTTTTGTCTGTGACATCTTTTGATGATCTGCTCCTATCACTGCTTGCTTGTCCCTACAACCACCCCCACCCCCTCCACCTCTCTCCCCCCCCAACTTCTCTCCCCGCACCCAACCACCCACCCCCATCCCCCATCCCCCATCTTAAACCAGCTTATATTTCACCCCTTTCCTAAGATCCACTCAGTTCAGGTCATGAGGTCTCGAAACGTCAACTCTTTTTTTCTCCCCCGATGCTGCCAGACCTGCTGAGTTTTTCCAGGTAATTCTGTTTTTGTTTTGGATTTCCAGCATCCGCAGTTTTTTATTTTTAACTGTTGCAAGCTCTGTCAAGTGCCCCGCCCCCTGGCGTTCCCTGAATGGAGCCCCGCCCCGTTGCCCCCTCTGGATGCAGCTCCGCCCCCTAACGCTCTCTGGCAGGTGCCGCGCCCACCTAGCGCGCTCTGGCAGGTGCCGCGACCCTTAGCGCGCTCTGGCAGGTGCCCCGCTCCCTAGCGCGCTCTGGCAGGTGCCGCGACCCTAGCGCGCCCCCAGGGGTCGGCTATTGTCCGGTCACAAAGCGGGTGTGTGTGAGGCGAGCCAGGTTTAAAAGGCAGAGGAAGGCGGCTGTCGGTCAGTCGAGCGGCGGGAGGGGAGCGGTGTGTGTTTCAGCCGCTTGTTTGCGCTCTGGGGATGGAGTGTTTTAAACAATGGAACAGCCGCGACCAGATACTGCAATTGCGGAACAAAATCTATCTGGAAGGTAAAAACAAAAAAACTGCGGATGCTGGAAATCCAAAACAAAAACAGAATTACCTGGAAAAACTCAGCAGGTCTGGCAACATCGGCGGAGAAGAAAAGAGTTGACGTTTCGAGTCCTCATGACCCTTCGACAGACCCTTCTGTCGAAGGGTCATGAGGACTCGAAACGTCAACTCTTTTCTTCGCCGATGCTGCCAGACCTGCTGAGTTTTTCCAGGTAATTCTGTTTCTATCTGGAAGGTAATCGACTCCTTGAGCTCTGAGGGGGGCTGGCGGTGGGGGCAGCTCAGATATCACTGGTGAGGGGGCATTACTGCTGTCAGATCGCTGACTACCCTGCCAACCTCCCCCAATCCCTAGCCCCCAAATCACCCCAACCACTTACTCCCCCCCACCCCCTGACTCAGCACCCCCTCCCCCCCCATCGCCCTGACTCACCGCCCAACGCCCTGACACTCCCCCCCCATCACCCTGGCTCACCGACCCCCCCCCCCATCGCCCTGACTCACTGCCCGCCCCCTGTCGCCCTGACTCACCGCCCAACGCCCTGACTCACTCCCCCCTCCTCATCACCCTGGATCACCGCCCCCCCCCCCCCCCCCCCCGGTCGCCCTGACTCACTGCCACCCCCCCCCCCCGTCGCCCTGACTCACCGCCCCTCCCCCCGTCGCCCTGACTCACCGCCCAACGCCCTTACTCACCCCCCCCCCCCCACCCCAGCCCAGCTTCCCTGGCTTACCGACACCACGTGTTGCCCAGACTCACTTCCCCCCCTGTTGCCCTGACTCATGGCAGGTTTTTTGTGTAGCCTCGACAAAAGCCGATCTGTGCACTTTTGTACCTTCCCAGGATGTTTGTCTTTTCACACATGGCTCGGTTTGCAGTGCATTTTGCAAGCTGTGATGGAGTGTGTGAGGAGTGAGAGTGTGGAGGCCTGCCTTGGTTCTCCAATGTAACAGCCCAACTCTGAGTATCATTGAAAGGGCCCCAAAATCTCACCCCTCATCCACCCCCATGCCACCTATGCCCTCTCATATTGCCCATGGCCCCTCAAGCCACCCATTTGCCCTCAGCCAGCCCACGCCACCCCATTCCCCCTCGGTTCCCCCTCCAAGTATTCTCCATATTTCCCCACTATCATATATGTACAGTACTCATGAACTATGCAAAAGCAATGGGAATTATTTTAAAATCATTGGGAAAAAATTAAACCTTTAACAATCTGGTTTTAAATTCTTGACACTGGAAAGAAAAAAAATTTCCAATGTAAAAATAAATTGTCATCACAGGAGCACGAGTAGGTCCTTTGGTCTTTCGAGCCTGCTCTGCCACTCAATGTGATCATGGCTGATCCTCTATCTCAACGCCATACTCCAGCTCTCTCCCCATACCTCTTAACAGCTTTAGAGTCTGGAAATCTTTCTATTTCCTCCTTAAATATATTCAGTGACTTGACCTCCATAGCCTTCTGAGTGAAGAAGTTTCTCCTCATCTCAGTCCTAAATGGTCTACCCTGTATCCTAAGTCTGTGACCCCTTGTTCTAAACCCACCCAGCCAGAGGAAACATCATCCCTGCATCCAGTCTGCCCAGGCCTGTCAGAATTTTGTACGTTTCAATGAGATCCCCTCTCATTGGCTTTGCTGCTCTCCACCTCATAAGTTGATGGTTTGCTCTGTATTGGCCAACTCTGTGTTAAAGATCACCTGGTGCGGCTCAGAGACCCCACAGTGATATGGCAGTCTCTGCCACGTTTGCTGCAGAGGAGGACAGTGTGCTGAGAAGAGGTGTGATTTGCAGGTCTTTATTTTTTTCTGGGCCTTCTACTGAGCTAATTGAGGTTTCTCTTTCTCCACACCTCTTCAATGCCCTTCCAAACAGTCAGCCTCTAGAGGTCACGGCTGTCAGCAACTGTTTCCCAGTTGTCAGTGTCAATGTCCGCCATCTTCATATCTTGTTTGTAAGTTTCCTTGTAATGGAGGTCTGGATACCCTTGATGTTGTAACCCAGTGGCCAGTTCACTGTACAGAAAGTCTTTGGGTATACAGCCTTCATCAATCCAATGAATGTGGTTCAGTCAACGCGGACATCTTTGGTTTAGTAATGAGTGTATGCTGCTTGAATTAGCACAGTCCAGGACCTCTGAGTAGCTGACGTTGTTCTGCCAAGAGATGTCAGGCATATGTCTGAGACAGTGAAGGTGGAAACTGTTCAGCCTTTTCTCATGCCAAGCATATGTCGTCCAGGTCTCACCACTGTAGAGGAGTGCTCTGAGGGTGCAGGCTTGGTAGATTCGGAGTTTGGTGTTCTCAGTCAGATTGCTGTTGTTTCACACTCTCTTACTCAGCTTGGACATAACTGCTGCAGCTTTTGCGATGTGTGAGTTAATTTCAGCATCAAGTGACAGATTGCTGGTGATTGTGGTGCCAAGATATGTGAAGCTATCAACAACCTCCAGCATTCCAGCATCACATTGTCAATGCTGATAGCTGGCAGTGTGGCAACATCCTGGACCATGACATTTAGCTTCCTAATGCTGATGGTCAAATCAAATTCTTTAAAGGTATGAGAGTGTCTGTCCATTTGCTGCTGAAGATGTTCCTCAGTATAGAATGTAAGTGCAGCATTATCTGCTTAGAGCAACTTTCTGATGAGGGCTTGGCTCACCTTTGTATTGGATGATTGAGGAGAGTCAGTCGGGAGATTGAAAACAGTGCGAGAGGAGAGGTGATTGGGAGATTGAAAACAGCGCGAGAGGAGAGGTGATTGGGAGATTGAAAACAGTGCAAGAGGAGAGGTGATTGGGAGATTGAAAACAGTGCGAGAGGAGAGTCGGGCGGGAGATTGAAAACAGCGCGAGAGGAGAGTCGGGCGGGATATTGAAAATAAAAGGAGGGGAAACTGAAGATGAGCGGCCAGCGTGTGAGCGGCCCAGTGAAGGAGTGGAGCTTTGAGGCTTTGGCTCGAGAGGCTTCGGCGAGCAGAGGCTAAGGACGACTTGCTCCCAGTGAGGTAAGGCCGGGTAGTTTCCTTTAATTAAATTAGGAATAGGTAATGGAGGTAGCAGTTAGCGCAGTCGACTGCTCCGAATGCAGCATGTGGGAAGTCTGGGATAGCACAATTGTCCCTGATGACTACACCTGCAAAAGATGCATCCAGCTACAGCTCCTGACAAACCGAGTTAGGGAACTGGAGCTGGATGAACTTCGGATTATATGGGAGGCAGAGGCAGTAATAGACAGAAGTTTCAGGGAGACAGTCACCCCAAAAGTCAGGAGGCAGATAGCTTGTTGACTGTCAGGAGAGGGAAGGGGAATAGACAGAAAGAGCAGAGCACCCCTGTGGCCGTTCCCATCAACAATAGGTATACTGTTTTGGATACTGTTGGTGGGAACAACCTACCAGGGACAAGTTGTACTGGTCGCATCTCTGGCACCGAGACTGGACCCTCAGCTCAGAAAGGAAGGAGGTAAAAGAGGAGAGCAGTAGTGATAGGGGATTCGATAGTTAGGGGGACAAACAAGAGGTTCTGTGGGAGAGATCAAGAATCCCTGATAGTCTGTTGCCTCCCTGGTGCCAGGGTCCATGATATCTCAGATCGAGTTCTCAGTATTCTCAGGAGGGAGGGTGAGCAGCCAGATGTTGTGGTCCATGTAGGGACCAATGACGTGGATAGGAAGGAGGAGGAGGTCCTGCAAAGAGAGTTTAGGGACTTAGGTGCAAAGTTGAAGGACAGGACCTCCAGGGATGCAATCTCAGGAGTGCTACCCGTGCCAGTGCTAGTGAGGCTAGAAATAGGAAGATAATGCAGCTAGATACGTGGCTATGGAGATGGTGTAATTCTTTTGAATACAAACCCGTTTCCATCTGTTTCAGATGAAGTTACATAGTTTTTGCCATTGTGAGATTTGAACTCTTGATCTTGGGATTACAAACCCAGTACCATAACCACTTGGCTATTTAGGCCAAGCCTGGAGATGGTGTAGGAGGGAGGGCTTCATGTTTCTGGACAATTGGGCTCTATTCCAAGGAAGGTGGGACCTGTTCCAATGGGACGGTTTGCACCTGAACTGGAGGGGGACTAACATCCTTGCGGGTAGGTTTGCTGGTGCTGCTCCGGGGGGTTTAAACTAGATTTGCAGGGGGAGGGGAACCAGAGTGTTAGAGCAGATAGTGAGGTGGAGGAGGATAAAGGTCAAGCAAGGAATGCATGTATAGACAGAAATCAAAGGTTTGTACATGATAGAAATGTTCTCAGGTGCATCTATTTCAATGCAAGGAGTATTGTTGGAAAGGCAGATGAGCTTAGGGCGTGGATTGGCACCTGGGATTACGACATTATTGCTAATGAGGGGCAGGACTGGCAGCTCAATGTTCCGGGGTTCTGTTGTTTCAGACGTGATAGAGGGGGAGGGATGAAAGGGGGAGGAGTGGCTTTACTAATCAGGGAAAATATCACAGCTTTGTGTAGACAGGACAGCTGGAGGGCTCGTCTACAGAGGCCGTAAGGGTGGAGCTAAGTAACAGGAAAGGTGTGACCACACTAACAGGGTTGTATTATAGACCGCCCAATAGTCAAAGAGAATTGGAGGAGCAAATCTGTAGAGAGATAGCAGACCGATGTAAGAAACAGAAAGTTGTGATAGTAGGAGATTTTAACTTTCCACATATTGACTGGGACTCCTATACTGTAAAAGGGCTGGATGGCTTGAAGTTTGTCAAATGTGTTCAGGAAAGTTTTCTAAATCAATATATAGAGGTACCAATGAGAGAGGATGCAATACTTGATCTCCTATTAGGGAACCAGACAGGTCAGGTGACAGAAGTAACTCTTTTCGAGTTAAAACAATTAAACTAAATTAACAAAATTGGGATAAATCAGGCACAGCTGTAAAACCAAGAACAAAGTTTAAAGGAAACTTACAAACTTTAAATTAAAATGTGATTAAAGGGGTCAACAAAACACCCCAGTCCCCGCGGTGCCCACCGGGCACGGAAGGCCTCGAGAGTGCCGGCAGACACCGCGTGCTCCTTCTCCAAAGACATCCGGCTGCGAACATAGCCGCGGAAGAGGGACAAACAGTTGGGCGGGACTCCCCCGTCGATCGCCAGCTGCCTGGATCTGTTAATGGCCAACTTGGTCAGGCCCAGGAGCAGGTTCACGAGGAGGTCCTCCTCCTTCTCGACCCCCTTTCGCACCGGGTGTCCATAGGTCAGGAGCGTGGGGCTGAAGTGCAAACAAAACATTAATAACAGGTTTTTCAAATAACTAAAAAGGGAGTGCAGCCTACCACACCCTATATAAGCGTGGTCCACAGACTCCACAAGACCACAAAAGGGGCAGGTGTCCCGGGAGTCCGTGAGCCTATGCATTCTACGATTGTAGGGGACTGCTGCATTCAACACCTTTCAACCCAGGTCCCTGATAGAAAGTGGGAGGACACCTCCATAGAGGGCCTCCCATTGGGGGCCACCACCGCCGTATGGCAACAAGGCACGCCAGGGCATGTCCAGGCAGCAGACAAGGGTGAGAAAATGGAAAGTGTGCAGCAGCAGTCTGTACATAAAGCTCCTCTGCGCCGTGCCAAATGGCATGGAGGGTATGTCCCCGAGGCGGCTCATATTGCGGGGCACCAGCACCTGAGGGAGGGTTCGGGGCTTGGGGCCAATGTGGAATTCCGTCCGAACAGGGGAACATTCAGCAGGAAGACCACCGTGCACCTGAGCCACCTCAAGACCTAAAATAACATCAGGTCCGAGCACAACCATCCTTAGGTCTTGGATGGCATCGGCTGCGAGCTGGACACTCACAGACGCGTGACGCGCCAATTCCTGCGGGAGCATCCAGCCCAATCCTCCACCACCCAGCATGTCCCCGATCCTGGTCACCCCTGCAGCCACAGCCCTCCTCTCTGCCAACCATTGAAAAGGACGGAGAGGCGGATTCCTGAGCAGCGGCTCTCTAACGATAGCCGCTACTCCTGACGGGGGAGAGCTGCGTTGCGAGGCGACCATGTTGCAGACTTTGATCAGGTCCTGGTAAAAGACGGGCAACGCCTGTAAGGAACCACCGAGGCCCCTCTCCTCTATAAACAGGAGCTGCACGTCATAATTCAGGCCGTGCATCTGACGGAAGAAATATGTCATCAGGGCACACCATCTCGGAGGAAGAAATATGTGTAGTCGAACATTTTGGGTCCAGTGACCACAATGTCATTAGTTTTAAGTTAATCATGGATAAGGATAGGTCTAAATTCTAAATTGGAGAAAGGCCAATTTTGTGGAAATGAGAAAGGATCTAGGAAGAGTGGATTGGGATAAGTTGTTTTCTGGCAAGGATGTGTTCAGTAAGTGGAAGGCATTCAAAGGCGAAATTTTGAGAGTGCAGAGTTTGCATGTTCCTGTCAGGATTAAAGGCAAAGTTAACAGGCATAGGGAACCTTGGTTTTCAAGAGATATTGGTGATCTGTTAAGAAAATGAGAGAGGTGTATAGCAGGTATAGGCAACAAGCAGCAAATGAGGTACTTGTAGAGTATAGAAAATGTAAGAAAGCTTTTGGCACACTGGCCTTCATAAATCAAAGTATTGAGTATAGGAGTTGGGATGTTATGGTGAGGTATAAGACATTGGTGAGGCCAACTTTGGAGTATTGTGCGCAGTTCTGGTCGCCTAACTACAGGAAGGATATCAGTAAGATTGAAAAAGTGCAGAGAAGATTTACTAGGATGTTGCTGGGTCTTCAGGAGTTGAGTTACAGGGAAAGATTAAACAGGTTAGGACTTTATTCCTTGAAGCGTAGAAGAATGAGGGGAGATTTGATAGAAGTTTACAAAATTATGAGGGGTATAGACAGAGTAAGTGCGAGTAGGCTCTTTCCACTTAGATTAGGAGAGATAAACACGAGAGGACATGGCTTTAGGGTGAAAGGGGAAAGGTTTAGGGGGAACATTAGAGGAACTTCTTCACTCAGAGAGTGGTGAGAGTGTGGAACGAGCTGCCATCTGATGTGGTAAATGCGGGCTCACTCTTAAGTTTTAAGAATAAATTGGATAGATACATGGATGGGAGAGGTCTGGAGGGTTATGGACTGGGTGCAGGTCAATGGGACTAGCGGAATATTTCGGCACAGACTAGAAGGGCCGAATGGCCTGTTTTTCTGTGCTGTAGTGTTCTATGGTTCTACCTCAGGTGAGACTGAACAGCTTTCCGTCAGTCTTGATATGTAAGTAGGCCCCCTCTGTAGATGACCTGAAGACATATGACAGAAGCAAAGAGAAGTATATGCCAAAGGCTGTTGGTGCTAGTACTCAACCCTGTTTGACCCCACTGCAGATCTCAAAGGGTTCTGTTGTTTTCCAGTCATAGCTGACCTTACCCATCATGTTGTCATGGAAAGAAGAGATTATATTAAGCAACTTGGTTGGGCAGTCTATTTTCCCCAACAGCTTAAATAAACCACCTCTGCTCACATGGTCGAATGCCTTGGTGAGATCGATGAAAGCAATATTCAATGCTCTCCTTTGTTCACAGCATTTCTCTTGCAGCTGCAGAACTGAGAAGATCATGTCAATTGTCAAATCTGAAACCACACTGGGATTCGGGATAGATATCTTCAGCCAGGATCTGCAGCCTGACAAGAGCAACGCAGGCAAATACTTTTCCCATGATGCTCAGTAGGGTGATACCCAATTGTTGCAATTGCTGTGGTCACCCTTGTCCTTGTACGGGGTCACAATCTTTACATCACACATATCATGGAACACAGGCTCTGCTCGTGGGAGGATACAGAGAAGTTTGTGCAAATGCTGCAGGAGTGCCGGTTTCTCTTGATAGATTCAAGGTGCTTGATGGACTCAGATGATACAGCGTCAGCAACCTGGTGTTTTGCCTGTGGCTTAACTTTGCTGAGCTCCTCCACTGAGTTCGATATCTAGTCCTGCCGTGACAGGCAGGCTTTCTATTGTGTCTAGTGCTTCTTCAGTGACAGTGTTCTCCCTAGAGTACAACTCAAGATACTGTTCCACCTGTCTCTCCAACTGTTTGTTGCAGTTGGTGTTGACCTCCCTTACCTTAGTTTTCATTGGAGCCATTTTCTTTGCTGACAGACTGTTGCCTTTTTGATCCCTTCATACACACCGCTAGCATTCCCTATGTTGACGGACATCTGGATATTCTGGCAAAGTTGTAACCAGTAGTCATTGGCGCAGCACCTAGCAGTCTGCTAGACTTTACCTCAAGCAGTTCTTAGTGTATTCAGAATCTTCTCACTCGGATCTCTCTTGTAGATAATAAAAGCGGACCTTGGGTTTCAATGACCAGTTCCATCACAGTAATGTTAGCCTCCAAACAGTCAGCATTTTTCTGCTCTTGCTTCCCATATGTTGAGAGTGCGGTATTGTAGATGGTGTCTTGAATTATGTTCCATTTTGCTTCTTCACTATGTGTGAATGCCGCAGAGCGCCTGTTCAATCAAGTTGAGAAGTGTTGGGTTTTTATCTGGATAGGCGGAATGGCTGATGTTGTTATGAGGATGACATTTCTTCTTTGAATGAAGAAACTTCAAGGGCTGCATCCTAACCCAGGAGCACAGTATGGAAAGATCTGCATCACAGTCAGCGCTGTGGTTGCTATGTGTGCTGATAATACTGTTCAGAGAGTCACCTCTGGTAATGATCAGATCCAGCTGGTGCCAATGTCCTGATTTTGGATGTCTCTAGGACACCTTGTGGCATGGTTTGTTCTAAAAGGTGTTAGTTACACAAAGCTCATGGTAGCAACAAAGCTCAAGTAGTCTCAGTCTATTCTCATTTATCTTTCCTAGGCCCTGATGTTCAAGGCAGAAGGGCCATGCTTCATGGTCCATGCCCACTGTTGCATTGAAAGCCCTTAATGGCTAAAGAAGTTCTAACTAAGGGATTCTGCAGACAATAGTGTCAAGTTCCTCATAGAACTAGTCTTTTGCCTCTGTAGTGGAACACAGCGTTGGAGCATATATACTCATTATATTAACTGGCCCTGTTTGAGTTGAGAGGCAGATGGAGAGAACAGGAGCTGAACCATTCTTGGGGAGGGGGGTTTTATCATCAACAGTAGATAATTCCTTAGGGTGAAGCCTACTCGCTCACATGTTTCCTCTGGACTCTTCCCCTGGTAGATGTACGGGTAATATTTTTCTTTCAGGGATCTCCTCTTGGTGAGCTGGTCTCTTGTAGGTGAGCTATGTCAATGTTCAGCCTATCAAGTTCCATGTTGATTGTAGCTGTGTTGCGCACATTATTGACAAGCTGCAAGTCGTCTGTTGACCCCATGCACATGGTCCTGACGTTCCAGTTGCCAATCAAAGAGTTGCATCTTCTTTCTTTTCATTGATGCGATGGGTTCCATTCACTTGTTCAGCAGAGACTAAGCTCCATTGATGCAGATAGACTGTAGCGGGTCAGCACCTTACTAGTGGGGGCTGTCTGACTTGAGATGGATGCTGGCTGACCAGTGAGACACTATAGTCCCTCCCATGATTGGACACAGCTCATAGGATCTGTTCTCTAAGCCAGTCAAGTTGAGCGCATCACTCATAACTGCAGTCTCCCATGTTGTGTTAATGCTCTGCAGAGAAACTTGAGTGGTCTATCTGGGCTGTAAAGCTGGGAAATATTTATGGGGATTTGGGCTACGTGTGGTTGGATGATAGAGCAATTGCAGATGAACTACAGAGGATGTGTGAGGATGGTGTAAGGCAGATGAGTATAACGCACCATGACAGCAGATCTCCAGTAGGAGTAGCTACAAGCAGCAGCAGCATTAGGCTGCCCAAATGTCAGGGTCCCCCTCTCAAAAGAATATACAACACCATGTTTGACACTGGTTTGTTTGCAGGGGTTTCCAGAAATATGACATTTAAATATCAGTTTGCCTTTGGACTCCACTCCAAAGTTTTTGTCAAGGTTTTCTCCCTTAACCTTCAATTCTCCTGAGATATCCACAAGGCAAGTGGAACTATTTGTCCATAGCTGGAAATTTGGAGAGTGCCAACCCATGTCCACGTGCTGGTGAGCCTGCACACTGCATGTCTCGGGCCAAATCTCCATTGAAGCTTTAGCCTGGGATGACGAAGGACCCGGTTTCCATGTGTTGCCACAAGGAGGCACAGCTGAGGAATTGCTGATGGTGAGGCTGTGTACTTAGAGGGAGAGACTTACACATTTGGCTCTCTGTGCATTGCTGCTAGCTAGTGGTGTAGGCTGAAAATGAGAAGCAAAGTAGCACACACCAGCAGAAAGCATACTAACTCTCTTCACCCAGAGTGTAGATAAATTGCATTGACTTATCGGACATACCTGAGCTGAAGACTTTAACAGCTTTTGGAACCCAGCTAGATATTCATAATGGATACAGCTGTCATTACAAAACTTCCAGTTTGAAATTGACAAAATAAAATGGTGTCTATTTCCATTTCAAAGCAGAGTCAATTAATGGAAGGGAGCAGGTGCAGCGATTGTTTTCAACTTTCAAAAGCAGGTTTTTTAGCAGCCATGTCTGTTGGTTGATTTAAATTACAGCACAAAACCGGAGGCTGACAGGATATTTCTTTTTACAACTTTAATTATTTTATTGCATTTTTTGACAGATGGAAAGGATGACAATTACACAATGCTGGTCAATGTAAGGGTTATATTTGTAGGACAGCTTTCAATGATGAATCAGTGCATTAAAAACACATTATGTTACAATACAGTATCTAATAGTGACATTTAAAGGTGCCAAAACATTTTATACTTACCTTTTGGAATGCTCCTGAATCTTCAGCAGCCTTCCCTGAGTGGCCACTGTTGTATAAGGGTATCTGGCAGAACAAGGACTAATGTGGTGCTGAGAAACAGTACCGCCCACATTGTAATGTAAAGAGACATATGACCTAAGACTAGGGTCAGGTATGGACTGGACAGAGACCTTTGCAAAATCAAGCATGGAGTTAGCTCATAGCCTTTGCTATACCCTGAACATATGTACATATATATTATCAATAAACAGTTAATGTTCAACCATACAAGACTCAGAACCTCTTTGTGAGACTGACTGAACATACAATATACAATATGGTGGCAGCTAATGGAAAAACCCAGAACCTCAGAGAAGCTGGAGCAGAAATTCAAAAGCTGGAAAATTAAAGGAGCAGCATTCTGACCTGACTGAAAGCACCTGAAGTGAAGATACAGAGGGACATTGCCTGAAAGCAGCTCCGTTGCAGAATTGGAAACAGGAAGGCAGAAGAAAAAGCTCCACTGTGCAGCTGAGGACTGCACAAGATCTCATGGAGGTCCAATGTGAATGCCCGCAGAGTCAAAGGACCTAGCAGGAGTGAGCAAAAAAAAAACTCCTTTCTAAGCCAGGACTAGTTTAAAAAGCTTCGGTGCTGTTTTTAAAAAAAAGTCCAGAGCAGCCCGTTGCTGAAAGCACCGCGGACGGCCCGGGTTCAGAATCGGCACCATATCATGTAGCGGCCGAACTCTTTGTAAGGCAAAAAAAGAAGTGGTAAGTTTAAAGACCTCAGCCCAAGCTGGGAATCTATTGGAAAATGTTCAATGATCCTCCGGTATCGCAGGGAAGACCCATCGCTTCAGGAGCCTGCCAAACCATGACAAGCACGGGAAGACTCTTAACAAAAGAATAATTACTGTGGCACCATCTTTAAAACTTGCACAGATTTAAAGTTGCACTCACCTGAACTTTAAAGCAACCATGGACAACAAATCAACATTACCAGACCAATTTGCATTGATCCAAGGGCCAGCCCAAACACAAAATTGGGGACTTCAGGATTAGATAAAGACTGAAGCTGAACAAGTGAATGCAATACTTTATTCAGTAGGTCCAGTAGCCAATGATATTATTGCAAGGCAAGGAATAAATGAATCCTCAGGTAAACTTGAAGCTCTAAAATCATTCAATACATATTTTAATATAAGAAGCAGCAAAGTTTCAGAGCAAAATTAAATAAATGTGCAACAGCCTGGAGAACTGGGTTGACCCTTTTATAGAGGAATTATACAGATTGGCTGAAGGCTGTGACTATGATGACCTTAAGTCAACTCATAAGGGACAGAATTATTGTTGGAGTGGCTGATGATGCCCTTTCAGACAAACTACAGGCCAAGGAAGATCTGACTTTAGAAAAGGCCATCCATTTAGATAGTCTGAAATCCACCAACATCATCAATCCATTTTACATGGTGAAAGTAAACCATGATGTAGAGCAACACCAACTATCCAACTATAAAGCAGAAAACGGACAGAGACTCCAGGCCAAGGAAGGCAATACCCAAATAGACCAGTAGGGTGGGCGACCATGTCAGTGCTGTGGAGCCAATGACCTCACAGCCAATTTCTGTGCCGTGTTTCAACTGCAACCACCTGGGATACTTCAGAAAACTTAGCAAAGGTAAGACACCCAGACGGGCAGAGGATCACAAGACAATCATGAGATTGAGATACCTCACCAGGGAGAGACCCAGCTGCGCTTCTGAGGTGATGTCAAAGGTCCTGGATTCTCTGTTCAGTATGCAGGCATATCAGTAAACGGTCACCTCACCAACTTTAAATTGGACGTGAGAGCCAATGTTACAGTCCTCTCTGATAAGGAACTGTGGCTGAGACCTCTGGTTATGAAGGACAGACACACCACTCGACGGGCCTGGAGGAAAATGACTTCCAGTCATAGGCATGAGCCTAGAACCACTAAGGTAAGGTAACAAGCAGATATTCAAAAGTCATGTACATCATCCAAAGCCAATCTTTTTCTCTCTTGAGCAGAGATGCCTGTGCTGCCTTTAACTTTCTTAAAATGGCAGAAGACGTCAAGACAACCCCTGTCATCAACTACACAGAACTGCAAGTTCTTGAGAGGCCCAGCAGTAAAGAGACTCAGCTTTGAATTGTCTTCATGGAGCCAGTTTGTCCAATTTCTTTGCAGACAGTAGAAGCTCCTCTTTGGTCAGTCCAGCCAAATACTCAGATAATTACCACTGTACCTCAAGTGGAAGACACAGAGGAAAATGACCAGCAACAGAAGAATGAGCCCAACCCCAGGCTCCAATACTTACTGTCACACTTCCTGTAAACACCACTGCACAGACACCACAACCTCCAGCCAAAACACAAAACTGCAAGACGATGCAGGAGCAAGGAACTAGTGACCATCAACTCTGAGATTTCTGAGGCATTGGGACTGGTTCTGGGGCAGGTGGGACCTGCACAAGATGGACAGGTTACACCTTAACAAGACTCAGCCTATTGTCCTCTCGGAGTTTTGCTACTGCTGTTGGGGAGGTGGGGAGGGTATGAACCAGATTGGCAGAGGGATGGGAATCTGAGGAGAAATTCAGAGTGAAGAGGAGAAAATCTGACAGTGGGAAGCAGAGGAGTAAGGAGGATGTATCAGAGAGTAGTATCAAGGTTAATGGAATACTTGGAGGGTTTGATAGCATTACAGAAGGCAATTAGATGGGGTCAGAGTAAGGGGGAATGTTTAAAGAAAGCCTAAATCAGGCTTAATTGCATGTACATGGATGCACAGTGTGTGGTTAATAAGATTGGTGGACTACAGGCACAGGTTGACAAATAGAGTTACGATATTACTGCTATAACAAAGATCTGCCTCCAAGAAGGGCAGGACTGGGAGTTAAATATTCCTGGGTACAAGGTGTGTAGGAGAGACAAGAAAGGAAGAAAAGGTGGGGTGGGGAGAATGTCAGTATTGATGAAAGATGGCATTACAGTACTAAAGGGAGAGAGAGTGTTCCAGAGGAGTCAAGGACGGAATCTCTCTGGCTAGAGATAAGGAATGGAAAAGGTGCAATGACATTGATTGGTGTAGTATGTAGACCACTAACTAGTGGAAGGGATGAAGAAACAAATTTGTGAAGAAACTGCAAAGAAGTGCAAGAATTATAGAGTAATCCTAATGGGGGACTTCAATTATCCAAATATAGGCTGGGATAGGAATAGTATAAAGAGGTAAGAGGAGTGAGACTTCCTTTAATGTGTTAAAGATATTTTTCTGCAGCAGTATGCTTCCAGTCCAATGAGAGGGCAGGCACTGTTGGGCCTGGTTCTGGGGAATGAGTTGGCCCAAGTGGATCAAATATCAGTGGGAGAACATTTAGGGCATAGTGACCATTGTTTCATAAGGTTTAGGTTGGCCATGGTGAAGGACAAGGAGCATTCCAGAGCAGGGATCATTAAGTGAGGAAAAGCCAATTTCGATGGGATGAGAACCCATCTGAGTCGAGTGAGTTGGAATCAAATGTTGGCAGAAAAGATAGTGGCTGAACAATGGGCCACCTTCAAAGCCAAAAGTATTGCAGGAAATGTCAAGGCATCCAGAGCGCCCGGGATGATGATAGAAATAGATGTAAAGATGAAAAGGAAGAAATGCAATGGATGTCAAGTGGAAAATACAATGGAGAATCAGGCTGAATATAGAAGGGCCAGAGGGGAAGTGAAAAGTCTAAAGAAAAGCAAGGAGAGAGCATGAAAAGAGACTGGCAGTGAACATAAAAGGAAATCCCAAGGCCTTCTCTAAGCATATAAATAATAAAAAGGCGGTAAAAGACAGTAGGACCAATTAGGGGCAAAAAAGGGGACTTGCATGTGGAGGCAGGAGAAATAGCAGAGGTACTTTGCATCTGTCTTTACAAAGGAAGAAGATGCTACCCAGGCCGATGTGAGAGAGGAGGTAACCAACACACTCAAAAGAATTTGCAATTGAGAAGGAGGAGGTGTTAGGCTATCTTTACTTAAAACAGATAAGGTACCAGGACCAGATGAGATGCATCCATGGGTACTGAGGGAAGTGAGAGTGGAAATTGCAGAGGTACTAGTGATAATCTTCCAGTCATCCTTAGACACAGGGGAGATGCCAGAGGACTGGAGAATTGTGAATGTTACACCCTTGTTCAAAAAGCTTTGGCCTCAGTGGTAGGAAAACCTCTGGAAACTGTGGTTCAGGACAAATTCAATGATCACTTGGATAAGTGCAGGATAATTAAGGAAAGCCAGCTTGGATTCATTAAGGGAAAATCATGTTTAACTAACTTGCTGGAGTTTTTTGAGGAGGTAACAGAGAAGGTTGATGAAGGCAACGCTGGTGATGTATATGGATTATATGGTGTATATGGATTTTCAAAAGGCTTTTGATACAGTGTCATACAACAGACTTGAGAGCAAAGATAAAGTAGGCACTTGGATAAGAAAATGACTGAGTGACAGAAACAGTAGTGATAAATGGTTATTTTTCAGACTGGAGGAAGGTCTGTAGTAGAGTTCCTCAAGGGCTAGTGTTGGGACGCTTGCTCTTCCTGATATATATTAATGACCTAGGATTTAGTATTCAGAGCATGAATTCAAAATTTGCAGATGATACAAGGATTGCAAACATTGTCAACTGTGATGAGGACAGTCTTGAACTTCAAAAGGACATAGATATGTTGGTGGATTTGGCAGACAAGTGGCAGATAAAGTTGAGGTCATTCATTTTGACAAGTTAGAATATGGAGATATTTTGACAAGTTAGAATATGGAGAGACAGTATAAAATATAGGCAGAGCCTCTAAAGGAGATGCAGGAACAAAGGGACCTCTGTATATGTGCTTAGGTCATTGAAGATGGCAGGGCATGATGAGAGAGCAATTAATAAAGCATATGGCATCTTATGCTTTATTAACAGGGGCATTGAATACAAGAGTCATGTTGAACTTGTATAAGACACTAGTTAGTCCCATCTGGAATAGTGCATCCAGTTCTGGGCGCCATACTTGAGGAAGGATGTGAAAGCATTGGAGAGAGTGCAGACGAGATTCATAAGAATGATTCCAGGAATGAAGAACTGTAGCTATGAGGATAGACTGGAGAGGTGGGACTGGCTTCCTTGGAGAAAAGAAGGCTAAAAGGAGATTTGATAGAGATATTCAAGATCCAGAGGGGTATGGACAGGGTAAAGAATGAGAAACTGTTCCCACTCGAGAGCATTAAGAACTAGAGGGCACAAATTCAAAATAATTGGCAAAAGAAGTAAAAGTGACATGAGGACTTTTTTTTTCACTCAGAGGGTGGTTGGAGTCTGGAACGAACTTCCTGAAGGGCTGGTAGAGGCAGGTTTGATCGAGGTACTCAAAAGGGAATTGGTATGCTATCTGAAAAAAGAATGTGCAAGGTTACAGAGATAAGGCAGGGGAGTGGGACTAGGTAGAATGCTCTTTCAGAGAGCCAGTGCAGACTTGATGGGCTTCCTGCAATGTAAAGAGTCTGTGAACTCGCTAGAGCACACCTCAGTGAAGCATGGAGACACATGGAAGAAACAGTGTCGCGATAAACAGCAGGGCGAGCCCACTGATATGGACATCCAAATGACAGGGAGATACACTTTCAACTCTTACACAGATCATGGCGTTACACATGGAAAAAGCAAAACCAGGTTCATACCATGAGTGAATGGAGTGAACACTCTCTCTGGAAAGAACGGACCAAGCTGGTGGTCTTCAAGCAGCACAGATGGAGTTGACGAAGTAAAGTTCAACTCCAAGGACTGGCAAAAGCGTATCAGAAGAAGACAACCAAGTGCTAGAAATACAAACTCCTAAACAACAAAGGTTACCCAAATCAACAGAGCCTCCTATTCCTCCAAATGTGACCAGAATGAGATCTAGAAGAATGGTCAAGCCTCCAGACCATATGAATTTATAAAGTCAGACGCCTGGACGGAGGGGTTGGGTTGGGGAGAAGGGGTAGCATGATTATAATGTAAAAATGTTGGTTAAAACCTTGGGGACATAGGTTTAAGGTGAGGGGCAAGAGGTTTAGGGGGGATGTGAGGAAAAACTTTTTTACCCAAAGGGTGGTGACGGTCTGGAATGTGCTGCCTGGGAGGGTGGTGGAGGCGGGTTGCCTCACATCCTTTAAAAAGTACCTGGATGAGCACATGGCATGTCATAACATTCAAGGCTATGGGCCAAGTGCTGGTAAATGGGATTAAGTAGGTAGGTCAGATGTTTCTCACGTGTCAGTGCAGACTCGATGGGCCGAAGGGCTTCTTCTGCACTTTGTGATTCTGGATTCTGTGAGATGTAGTATAAGGATATCGTAGGCCAGATGCTTGCAGGTTGGCAGCCAGTAATTTATGCAATTTTGTATTTTTGCGTTTTTATTTCAGCTTTGATCTCAATTTTAAACCTGTGGTGAACATTTAAAGTCATTTTGTATTAAATCTTTCTTGGTAGACATTGATCTTAACCCAGCTATGATTGAGCTTTGGTTAATTCATCAATTTGGTTAATTAATCGGTAGTGATCTGTTTACCTAGGCCTTGTTTTTTTCATACTGGCCATGTGCAGTTGGTATTTAGACTACGTCTTTGTTTTCTGTTAAAATAAGTTGCCTTTGTTTATCAGAAGTCCTTTCACTTATTGCATTGTGACCCTTGGACTACAGGCCGGGGCAATGAATAACCTTAAATGGGGTGGTCACCTAACATGGTCATCAGGAGATGAAGTTTGATTGATGACCATAACACTTGATGGATGGCAGATGGGAAGACATCACCGAAAGATGCGTAAACTTCTTGGTATTGCGAAGTTTGCATGGCCTTGTAGTGCTTGTGAGGAGAATTGGTAAGAACTGAGACTTGTTTTGAGAAAAGACTGTAGCAGGCCTCGGAAGGCTGGAATGGAGCAGATATTTGGCTTAAAGAGACGCTTTTCGGGGACTCACTGCTGTAGCTGTAGTGGAATAGTCACCATTGAAGACAGGAGAAAGGGCCAAGAATGAAGTGACTGACCGTAGTGCCAACCCATAAGGTTACTCAATGACTTGGTAATGTATGTACCAAGGAGATGGTAACGCAGGGTGCTGTTATGGAACAGGCTAAAGTTGGGGTTATCCATTTTCAGGAGCTGTTGTGGAACACACCAAATAGGTTGCGCTTAAAAACAAAAATCTTTTGTCTTTTCTGATACATATAAAGTGTTTTCTCCTTTCAATAAAATTATCTTTCTTTCCTTATACTTATTTTTCTCCTCTTCTATTATGAGTTATAATTGTCATGTTATTATAATTACAATTCAATAAAATTGTTGTTTAACACATTACTTGTCATAGCCACTCATTCCTGTCCAGAGCATGGCTCCGAACCTAAGTGAGACTCCCAAAGGGACTCTCATGCCTGACTCCCTACAGTATCTGGCATAGAAAATGTTAATAGTGGGAAACACTATGTCCAACAGTGTAATGTAAAGAGACATGTGACCTAGGGTCATTTGTAGACTGGACAGAGACCAATGTGTTCCCTACTGACCACCATCTCATAAAATCCCAGGCACTTTGCTCACAGTTTCCTGTTTGTGTATGCACCCCACCATCTGAGTAATCATTAACAACATACCCTTACTGTCACTCTAACCCCTCACACTCTCTCTGTTGGTCATACCTTGCCCCATTTAAAATACACTTACTCCTCACTGTCTTTGCTGGTCACATCCTGCACTCCCTCCCCTGAGTCCCAATCTCATATTTAATATATGGTCTAACTCCTCACTCTGTCTCCTAATTGCACTAATTCCTAACTGTCTCCAACCATGTACACAGTATAACCCTCCGTTCCCCCGATTCCATTTAATATACACAATTTCCTTTGTTGTTTCTTATTCCTATGTTAGTTTTTCACACTCCGTCACTGTGAAGGTTCGATGCCTTGTAAACTAAGCAGGTTCTCTGATTTGCTAGTGTGTGGCATTTGGTGGTTGCATTAGATTAACCTGTCTGCTTCAGATTATTAGGGAGCAGAACATTCTAGATTTCTCCACATTTAGTGAGATGATCCATTTATGCTGTTAAATTAATTTTCAGAGAAGTACAAGAATGCTTACTATCAAACGGCGGAGAAAGAGATAGCGCAAAATGCCGAGAAAATTGGACAAATGCGCAAGGAGGTGACGCAAGAGAGCATCAAATTCCAAAAAGTTGATCGGGTGAGTGAAATCGCCACATAAGACATGTTAGGAACAGGAAAAGATGATGACATTGAGCAACTGCCTCTTCATACTAAACCAATCCCACCTATCCACCCTCACGTCATAGCTCTCAATCCCGCCTGCCCACCCTCTCGCCATATCCCTCAATCCCACCTACCCACCCTCGTGCCATATCCCTCAATCCCACTTACCCACCCTCTTCCCATAAAGCTGAATCCCACCTAATCCGTAGGTGCATGAAATACAGTAATTTATCTTCTCTCTGGCAGACTGGTGGAGACAGCAGAATAACACCTTATTTACATTGACACCTACTGCAACTCTGCAGATCTTAACTCCACCAACTCCTGTATTCCAAGATGAAGCACATGAAGCTTATTTATTCTCAACAGTTGGCATGTATTTCTCAAAGCTTTCTGAAAGACTCTAATTATATGACTTATGGAAGCAGACAGCAAAGAAATCTATTGTACCCATTCAGAAATTTTGATAGAGTTATCCAATTAGTCCCATTCCCGATCTTTCTTTTACACCCTGCTTTGAAGAAATGAGAGGTGTTGGATAAAGAGATGCTATGAGTAGTTGTTCTGAAGTTTCTGAAAGCAGTTGACAAAGTACCAGAAGAATTGTGGCAAAAATCTTCATGTATGGAGTGAAGGGAAATGGGTCTAGAACTGCCTAGGGTGACTGGTGGGGAGTGAGGTTATGCAGAAGGAGGGGTCTGGGTGGGTGGGTGGTGTGAGGGGGGGGGGGGGGGTTGGGGGGTTGGGGGAGGGGTCTGGGTGGGTGGGTGGTGTGGAGGGGGGGTTGTAGGGGTGGTTGGTGGATGGTGGGGTTGTGGGTGAGTGGTGGGGATGGGTTTGGGGTTGGGTGATGGGGGTGGGGTGGGTGGTGGGGGAGAGGGTGGAGTTGTGGGTGGGTGGTGAGGTTGTGGGGTGGGGTTGTGAGTGGTGGGTGGGGTTGTGGGTGGTGGACAGTTGGTGGGGTTGTGGGTGGGTGAGTGGGGGGGTGGGAGTTTTCATTGGGTGGTGGGAGGTAGAGTGGTAGGTGGTGGGGTGGAATCGGGGAAGGGTGGTGGGGAAGGTTGTGGGTGGGTGGGTGGTGGAGGTGAGGTTGTAGGTGTGTAGTGGGGGTAAAGTTGTGGGTTGGGGTGGGTTTGTGGATGGGGGTAGGGGTGGGGTTGTGGGTGGAGGGTTTTCATTGGGCAGTGGGAGGTGGAGTAGTGGGTGGTTGGGGTGGGATTGTGGGTGGGTGGTGGGGTGTGGGGGTAGGGTTGGGGATGGGTGGTGCTGTTGTGGCTGGTGGATGATTGGTGGGATTGTGGTTTGTGGTGGGGTGTGGGGTTGTGGGTGGATGGTCGGGGGTGAGCTTGTGGGTGAGTGGGTGGGGGGTGGGGCTGTGGGTGGGTGGTGGGGGGCGGGGTTGTGGGTGAAGAGTGGGATTGCGCGTGGATCGTGGGGGGTGGGATTGTAGGTGGGTGGTTGGGGGGTGGGATTGTGCGCGGGTGGTGGGGGGTGGGATTGTGGGTGGGTGGTGGAATTGAGGGTGGTGGTGTATCGAATGCAAAAGCACAGAGGTCATGTCAGTGTTGGTCTAGGTCTGGCCCATTCCTCACTCCTGTGCTCACCCGAACCATCCTCCGCTTTATCTGGAGGTTGAAAGTGGACCTTGTTCGCAGGGATACGATGTACAAACCTCCAGAAAAGAGGAACAAACGTACCCAACATCGTCCTGTGTGTGGCTGCATCAAGCTGTGCAAAGACCCTTGGTACGCAAACACCAAGTGCCACAACCTGCTGAGGTTCTACCTGTGTTCAGAGATGCAAAGAATGGGTCTGGCCACGTTGCTGTGGTTCATACAGAAAAACACCCTTGACCACACATCCATCAGGCAGTGGTTCTAGAAGCCCTGTGGGAAAAGGAGATGGCATATCCTGTCGGATGGCTCCCTGAGCAGACTGTCAAAGTCATTTGGCAGAATGCCTCAACATCAGAACTTTCAAACAAGCACCAAGATGTAGCTTGGCTGGAGGTGAGAAAGGCCCTCCCCGTCAGATCTTTCTACATGCCCAGAATCTCACCCCCTCTGTACATTGCTCTCGAGGTGGCTGTGGTGAAGAAGAGATCATTGTTCACTTCCTCCTAGAATGTGCCTTTGCAAAGAAGATCTGGAGATAGATGCAGTGGTTTTTCTTGAGGTTCATCCCGAGAGCTCTATGACACAGGACTTTGTGCTCTCTGGGCTGTTCCCAGAGATGCACAATGAGACAAACTTCAATTTGGCGAAAGACGCTCCTTTGTCTACCCGAAACTTGATGATCTTCCTATGCAAGAAGTTATTCATGACTGAGTGTTGCAGAATGGCACATTCCAAGGTTCAGGACTATGTGCTGAGGGACGCACTAAAGCTTGAGGCAGCTGCCTCAGAGGTGCAATAGGGAAAGGCCACTGTCTAAGGCCTTTCAGCCATAGTATGCAAAGGGGTTGGAAAATTTATAGAACACCCTCGGGTTAAATATGAAAACAAAAGTATTGGAATTGTACTGAGGCACCTCAGCGAGGAACATGTTGTATGAAGGAAAGTTGAATTCTATTGTACTTTTTGTAATTTTTCAATATGAAATTTTTTGCCCACAGACTGTATGCCTGACATGAATGTATATGGTAAATATCAAAAGAATTACAATTGTATGGAGGCACCTAGGGGTGGAACACCCTGTATGGAGACAAGTTGAGTTTTATGGCACTTTCTGTAATTTTCAAGTTGAAATGTTTTGTATGTACTTTTACAAATTTTATAAATTAAGTATATTTTTGGAAAATCAGTAGTCATATTGAACTTGTACAGTGTACAGATGTGACTAGTCACCCTACGGAAAATCCCTCACCACAGCACTCCAATCAATGAAAATTCCCTTTGTCCTATTTTGTATTTCTGCCATCTTTATATCCATGTTACAGGCAGGAAAAGGAAACCTGCCATGTCTACCCATTCCAGTCAATCACTGTTAACTGATCACACAGAATGGGAGGCACTATATGTACCTATTCCTCTGTGAAGGGAACACTCATCTCTAGTCATCCTCTCGTTCGGTTCACCAAGCTGGATTTTCTCAACTGCCTGCTTATCTTCTCATACTTGTCCAGTTTCCATCTATAGGAATTATTGGGCTGCTATGAGTGAGGGATCTCTCAGGCTGACCATTCAGTTGAAACAACTAGCCAAAGCTATTAGCTTGTGAGCCCAGCCCTCAGTATTCCAATGTGCTGTTGAAGAGGGAAGCAGTTTGGTTTGCAGGATGATGAAATTATTCCAATGCTGTGAAGTGGGAGATTGAAAATATTTGGAGTGTTTAATAGGATCTGTGGGTTTTCTCACTTTTAATTATAGGGAATCTCAAAGTCTGGTACGTTGGTAATATTGACGCAGTTTTAAGCATGTGTCTGCTCTTTGTCTCACTCCATCTACTCTTCCTACAGGTAGTTGAGAACATCATTGCTCGAGAATGTGAGGATCGAAAGGATTTGAAACTCTGCTTAGCAAAAGCAACTATTGAGGTATTAAAAGTGGACAGCTTGATTCCACACACCAGTGTACATTGTCATTCCAGAGACTCAATATAGCTTGGGCAAGCGCTTAAAGTTGGTGCACAGTGCAGCTGTCATCCAGTCCCTGTTCAGACTGCACAATTTATATACTAATAGTTTGATGGTAAATAAAGACTCTACCCCCAGGGCGGGCCCTGCCTTGAAGAGTGTACAGTTTGAAGAATCGGGCATGTGGGGGGGGGGCGGGGGGTGGGGGGGTGCTGGGTTGATGACACTCCTGATTTTTCACTGTTACAACGAGTATTTAGAAAAGTGGGAGCATTCAGAATAAAGTGCAATGACTCTCTGTATTCACTATTTCAATCCATACTCTCATAGAATCATACAGTAGAGAAGACGGTCAATCAACTTATTGTGCTCTTTGAAAAAGTTATCTAAACACTCCCATTCCCTGCTCTTTTCACAAAGCCCTGAAAACCCTTGCTTTTCAGGTATCTATCCAATTCTCCTGTACTTATTGTGTGAGATACCTTTGAGGGAGCAGACTCTCACCATTTCAGGGATTTTCAGGTGTCATTATTATTTAGGTTTGGGTTAATTTTGTTTTGCCAGTACCTGCCCTGGTAGATGCCAACAAACAGCATTTGGTACCATTGATGCAGACAGGCTGCCAGCTGTACTAGAGTATTAACAATTCTAACATAATCTACTCCTGGTTATCACTTAACAAATTTATCAGTAAAACATAAAGGACACCGATGGTGATGTTATATGGACTATATAAAATGACCAAAGTCAAGTCAGGTAAGAGATAACTTGCCTCCATTTTGGGTTTGCGCTAAGAATAAACTGACAATACTTTTCCCACATATCCCACCAGATCCTTGCAAATATGCACTAGTTTACAAAGTCAAGTTACCCTGAGTAAATGGAACTTCATACATAAAGGTGTGCCTGTAATGTATAAGTGTTTCTAGGTGGCTTTTATATCTTTTACAATGTAAAATATTTGGGACTATTTTGATGTGTCAGTATTTTTAAATTGTCAGTTGATTGAGAGTATTGATAAGACCAGGTTTCACTGTAGTTCTTTCAAAACTACATTTTCTGCTTCAATAAATCTGTAGAAACCCACGAATGAACTGAGATGGTTGGCATATTGTGTTGGTGGTTTGCTAAACTGCAGCAAGCTTTGGAGTAAAATGGTTTGTGCCCACTACAAGTCCCCAACCTTCAGTGGAGTCAAGAAACAAGATGGTCAGATTGAGGACACTTCACTTCAGGGAAGGGTGAACCACTTGGAGGGAGGTGGGGGAAGGGAAAGTGGGGACAACAAGAACTAAAACCACAAAATGTTCAAGAGGTCTGGCATCAGAGAAACAGAAGTTAATATTTCAGGTCAGAAGCTTCAGGTTTGTCACAACAAAGAGTTTTTTTTATTTGTTCTTGGGATATGGGCAAAGCCAGCATTTGTTGCCAATCTCTATTTGCCTCTGAGAAAATGTTGGTGTATATATTTCCAAATCTGATTAATTTTCCAGTTACATTAAATGCTGCAGCTCCCACTTTCTCACATTTCTTTTCATAGGAAGACTCAATTTCTGATCCTCTGGGAATCTCCAACTACAGCGTTTCCCCAGCTTTTAATGGGGCTCACTGAAGGATCTGTCAACAGTCAAAGCAAGCAAGCAAAGCAAGCCCTGTCACCACTCAAAACTTAAAAGCTCTCCAAGGAAGCCAGCTATGGTGATTTTCTGCCTCTCTTACATGTTGAAGACAGGAATGAGTTGCTGTACAAAGCTGATCAGATGAGGTGTTACTGTGCCAGTGTGCAGCAGCACCCTCTCATGGTGCTTTCCTGAATTCTTGATCAGCTCACAACATTTCTTCTCTGCCTATTTACCCTTCTCCATTATCAGGGCAGCCTGAAATACCTCAGTAGAGAAGTTTTCCAAACTTTTGGACTTCTAAGAAAATCCCTAGGGAGCTGGATGGGCACACAGGGACTGAGGTGAATCAGCAGCATGCAGTAAAACAGAGTGTATAGAAGATTTAATATTGTTTGTAAATCAGAGTTCCACATCATTTCATAAAGGTACAGATAACATGGCAAATGCTCTTGAGTTGCTGAACCTTTCACTCCCTTGATAGGAGATCATTTGCTGTCATTTTCGTTCAGTAATTTTGGATGGAATTTTCCCATCCCGCCTGTGGTGGGTTTTGCGGCGGGTGGGAGCAGAGAATCCAGCAAAAAATCAGAAATATGCTGGTGTAAAAACAGTTTGCAACTCTCTCGATGGTGGGTTTATGGCAGGTTGGTTATCCATGTGGCATGAGCGCCATTTGCATTCATGAACATCTCATGAATGCTCATTAAAACAGCTGCTCGCTGTAATCCTGTCATGCCTTCCAATCTTGTGTCATGCCAGTGAGAAATTACGTTGGCCTCAAACCCAATTGAAAAGGGGTGGCATGCACAAGTCGGACCTCAGTTCGCTGGTAACTTTGGGGTGAGCACAACATACAGAGCCTACATGCCATATCGCTGCGCCGGTCTTGTTGCAATGAACGCCACTCTTCTGGGGCTGTAGGATTGGTCTGCTCCTGCTCTTTGCCTACATTGTCCCAAAGAACTCCACTGTGCTGTGTTACTCATGCAAGCATCCACTTTCAGAAACTAGCACTTCAGTCGTGGAGGGGTGTTGGGGTGTGAGATGAGGGTGGGGTTGATGGACACAAGGTTGGCAATGGGGAAGGAAGCTGTGGAATGGCAATGAGGAGGGAAGGTAGAAAACCTTCCTGGGGTTGCCCCCTACCTTCTTGTTGCCGCAGGAGTGAACAGGAACTACTTAGAAAGAAAGGAGGAAGACCTCCTTGTGATGAAAGCCACTGAAAGTCAATGGCTTCATTAGCACTGTTAAAGGGCTACTCAGAACTCAGTGGCTTCACATCACAGATGCTGCATCTCAAGTGTAACACATAGAAATGTAGAATTTGGCAATGCAGGCAATAGTGAAGGAGGTACTGCTATATCATATATGGCATTCCATCAATGAAGGCCTGTCACCTGTTCACCAGATTGGACACTCTTAATGAGCCAAAGGGTATCCACTCACAGCAGGGAGATGGGAACACCGCCACTTGGAAGTTCCCCTCCAAGCCACTCACAATCCTGACTTGGAAATATATCGCCATTCCTTCATGGCTGCTGGGTCAAAATCCTGGAACTCCTTCCCTAACAGCACTGCGGCTGTACCTTCACCACATGGACTGCAGCGGTTCAAGAAGGCAGCTCACCTTTCAAAGGGCAATTAGGGATGCGCAAGAAATGCTGGCCTGGCCAGCGATGCCCACATCCCGTAAATGAATGAAAAAAAAAGTGGGCATTAATATGCCACATCAGAGATTGGAGGTTGGGTCGCTCATCGCAATTAAATATTAACATCCCACGCAGGTCTCAAGATGTTACATATCTGTGATGCCATCTTGGTCACCTCAATATGTCTGCTAGTGTTTCAGGGACAAGGCAGCATTAGCTGCCATGCAAGTCGGGCAGGAAAAACTATGGACCCTTACAGTTTCCATATGTTTCATCTTCTGAGCTTCACTTTCTTGCTCCTTGAATCATTAACGTCTTCAATGTTTCCTTTCAGAGAGAAAGCAAAAGCACATATGGATCTAGGGCTCAAAGCTATCTTTGTCAGGGTCTTAATGCAATGGAGTAGACAAAGGAGGGAGTGGCATCTCCACACGCAGCTCCAGCAGGAGGGACATGGTCAAGCAGAGCCACAGCATGAACATGCTCTAATTTCTATTTTCTAGGCACCAGCAGATCGAGACCCTCAAGCCAGTCAAGCAGCAGTGCGAGCCCCCAGGCCACGTCTGAAGAGGAAGCTTTGGAAGAGTGGTCGCAGCGCTCACACGCACCCTCCACCAGCTCAGAGAGACACACCTCATTGGGGCACAGATGTAGATTAGGCTCGGGCTCACTTTCTGGGGAACACCTCACTGACACGGCCCCGCAGCAGTCAGAGGCAGGGACAACCTAGGTTTTCAGCATCGGAGGGCTGCTGGAGACCAGCCACCCAGTGCGAGTCAGATGATGAGCCTCTGGAAGCAGCTGTCAAATCTATTCTGGAGATGCAACGACAAGCACGGGCGGAACATCAGGCAGAGTTTCAACAGTCACTCGTCAGACTAGAGCGAACGATGGAGGAATCCGTCCGCATTCTATCCGATGTCGTGGCTCCAATATGCAAGCACCTTGAGGTTGCTGGCGACCACCATGGAGACCTTGGTCCAGCAGGTCTTGCCAGATTTGTGCTCAGCCCTGCACTCCATGGCCGCATACCCTGGTGGACACCAGCAAGACATAGGCGACGTGGAGACAAGGCACCTTGACCTCCCTCCAGGTAAGCCATCTCCTGCAGGAGTCAGGGCGGGCCCTTGGGCACCCACAGAGATGGTGAGCGTCAGCTGGATACCCCAGGGGCCTCCTCTTAGGACACTCCCAGGATGTGCAGCCGCTCACAGCCCCCTTTGCTTGTGACTCCATCCACTCCAGGTTAGGCTTGGGCTCACTTTCTCAGGCTTCTCAGGCCACCGAGGGTGCTTCTATCCCTGAGCAGGTGACCCTTATCAGGCCTGGACCCTCCAGGCCTTTGGCCATCAGAGGATATCTGCCAAGATCATCACAGACATCAGGGCTTAGCAGTCAGCAGGCTGCCTCCAGCTCTGCTGCGGAAGATGGGGCTGAGCTCAGGTGTAGTGGCAGGTTAGGAAAGTTAGGAAAAATTCATGTCACTTTTGAGTCATGGATGTGCTATACATGTAAAGAAATTGCACTTTTGTGAATACCTTTGATGGTTATGTGAATATTTTGGACAACTGAAGACATGATTTTGTTCTTTGAAATCCTTTATGTCGAGGTTTAGCCATCCTCCCACTCAGTTGATAGTGCCCCATTGCAAGATTCACATTCCTGTGATGTCAGCCTCATTTGAACTAGTCTCCACAACCTTGTGTGATGTCAGGGAGATGTGTTTAAATCTTTATTTGAAGTGTGTGATGGAAGTGTTCCTTCTTCCTCAAGGACCACCATTGAGTGAGGGCAGCTCATCAGCACTGATATTCTAGCAGCATTTGTGTCTCCTCAGTGATAGTGGCAGAAGACAAGGCATGCGCAGGAGGAGGAGATCCCTAGGCACGTCCACATCTCACTCGCAGCAGTATTTGCATCATTAGATGGTAGCGAAGGCTTCAAGTCTGGAAATCCAAAACAAAAACAAAAATACCTGGAAAAACTCAGCAGGTCTGGCAGCATTGGCAGAGAAGAACAAAGTTGACCTTTTGAGTCCTCATGACTCTTCAACAGAACTAAGTAGAAATAGGAAAGGGGTGAATATAAGCTGGCTTACGGGGGAGGGGTGGGGGGACGAGGTCGGGGGGAGGGGGGGGCGTGTTGTTGGGACAAGCAAGCAGTGATAGGAGCAGATAACCAAAAGATGTCACAGACAAAAGAACAAAGAGGTGTTGAAGGTGGTGATATTATCTAAAAGAATGTGCTAATTAAGATTGGAGAGCAGGACGAGCAAGATAGCTCTAGCGGGGGTGGGGTGAAATAAACCATGGGTGGAATACATTTAAAAATAATGGAAATAGGTGGGAAAAGAAAAATCTATATAAATTATTGGAAAAAACAAAAGGGAGGGGGATGAAACGGAAAGGGGGTGGGGATGGAGGATGGAGTTCAGGATCTAAAGTTGTTGAACTCAATATTCAGTCTGGAAGGCTGTAAAGTGCCTAGTCGGAAGATGAGGTGCTGTTCCTCCAGTTTGCGTTGAGCTTCACTGGACCAATGCAGCAGGCCAAGGACGGACATGTGGGCAAGAGAGCAGGGTGGAGTGTTAAAGTGAAAAGCGACAGGGAGGTCTGGGTCATTCTTGCGGACAGACCGAAGGTGTACTGCAAAGCGGTCGCCCAGTCGGCATTTGGTCTCTCCAATGTAGAGGAAACTGCACTGGGAGCAACGAATGCAGTAGGCTAAGTTGGGGGAAATGCAAGTGAAATGCTGCTTCACTTGAAAGGAGTGTTTGGGCCCTTGGACGGTGAGGAGAGAGGAAGTGAAGGAGCAGGTGTTGCATCTTTTGCGTGGGCATGGGGAGGTGCCATAGGTGGGGGTTGAGGAGTAGGGGGTGATGGAGGAGTGGACCAGGGTGTCACAGAGGGAACGATCCCTATGGAATGCTGCCGGGGAGGGGGGGTGAAGGGAAGATGTGTTTGGTGGTGGCATCATGCTGGAGTTAGCGGAAATGGCGGAGGATGATCCTTTGAATGCGGAGGCTGGTGGGGTGATAAGTGAGGACAAGGGGGACCCAATCATGTTTCTGGGAGGGAGGAGAAGGCATGAGGGCGGATGCGCGGGAGATGGGCCGGACACGGTTGAGGGCCTTGTCAACTACTGTGGGTGGAAAACCTCGGTTAAGGAAGGAGGACATGTCAGAGGAACTGTTTTTGAAAGTAGCATCATCCGAACAGATGCAACGGAGGCGAAGGAACTGAGAGAATGGGATGGAGTCTTTACAGGAGGCGGGGTGTGAGGAGCTATAGTTGAGGTAACTGTGGGAGTCGGTAGGCTTGTAATGGATATTGGTGGACAGTCTATCACCAGAAATTGAGACAGAGAGGTCAAGGAAGGGAAGGGAAGTGTCAGAGATGGACCACGTGAAAATGATGGAGGGGTGGAGATTGGAAGCAAAATTAATAAATTATTCCAGGTCCTGACGAGACCATGAAGCAGCACCGAAGTAATCATCGATGTACCGGAGAAAGAGTTGTGGGAGGGGGCTGGAGTAGGATTGGAACAAGGAATGTTCCACATACCCCATAAAGAGAAGGGCATAGCTGGGGCCCATGCCAGTACCCATAGCCACACCTTTTATTTGGAGGAAGTGAGAGGAGTTAAAGGAGAAATTGTTCAGTGTGAGAACAAGTTCAGCGAGATGGAGGAGAGTAGCGGTGGATGGGGATTGTTCGGGCCTCTGTTCGAGGAAGAAGCTGAGAGCCTTTGACCATCCTGGTGGGGGATGGAGGTATAGAGGGATTGGATGTCCATGGTGAAGAGGAGGCGGTTGGGGCCAGGGAACTGGTAATTGTTGATGTGACGTAAGGTGTCAGAGAATCACGGATGTAGGTGGGAAGGGACTGGACAAGGGGAGAGAGAAGGGAGTCAAGATAGCGAGAAATGAGTTCTGTGGGGCAGGAACAGGCTGACACAATCGGTCTGCCGGGACAGTCCTGTTTGTGGATTTTGGGTAGGAGGTAGAAGTGGGCCGTCCGAGGTTGGGTGACTATCAGGTCGGAAACTGTGGGAGGAAGATCTCCAGAGGAGATGAGGTCAGTGACAGTCCTGGAATGTTCAGTGGTGAGGTCATGGTGCAGGGAGAGGTAGGAGGAAGTGTCTGCGAGGCAACTCTCCCTGGACCATGAGGTTAATTCCTTCTTTCCTGTGTGTAAATTTGTTTCCCCTTCATTATTGCCTTCTGTTTTTAATCTTTAACAGCTTTGGCCAATACAGAAGGGGGTAAATGGTTGAGATTTCATATTGATGTTCTTCAAAGCATCCAAAAAATGGTCATCTGATTGTGACACTTCCCTTTATTTGTTCCCATTTTCTCTTAATGAGCAGTTCTACAAGTTCACCACACCTTCCCTAATCTGCACCTTGCAATGAGCTGACGCCAGAAGAGGTTGGTAAAAACAGCATATTTCCCACTTGTGAGTGCCTGAAATGTGCAGTTACTATTCAGGTCTGATCTACATAGAGAATGGAAAAGCTAGTCCATGCAATAATGAACAAGGGAACTTTAATGACATGGACATTCTGGTTGACTTGAACCTGTCTGATCTTAAGTTATTGTGTCTGGAAGAGTCAATCCTTTTACTCTGTGACAAATGGGCAAGTATGATCAAGGGCATCTAGTTACCGTGACAGGACAGCTATCTCCATTTTTATTACAGGGGATTTAAAGTCTGTCATTTTTGCCCCTTGATTTTTGTAAGAACTTCAGACCAGAAGCAATGACCATAATGTGTTGCCAAAACCCTGTAACTTGGCAATTTAGCACACACTGCTTCCAGGTGGTCCGTGAGTGAAAGTGTCCCATGTCTGTAAGTGGGAAAGACTGGTTTATGAAACAGCAGTAATCACCACTCCCTGCAGTCAGTTCATTGTGTTCATCTAACTAACAGGACTCCAAAAAGTCCTGCAGGAGGGTTCTGGCCCATGTAAGGGACAGCCACGATTCATATTGCTGGAGTGTTATCATTCTGAATTGGCTTCAAAAAGTAGAGGTCAGCACCAAATATGCCCTTGGGGGAGGGAGTTGTTCCCTGATCCATCTGCAACAATCATTTGTACCTGTGTGCCTGTTCAAAGTTAGTGTTAATCAGGTGACCACCCTTCCTGGACTGCCAACCTTCCAGGGATGCCTTGGAGTTTCCAGGAATGGAAGACCAGAACATTGCTATTAGCAAATCAGGAGGAAAATCATTGAACAAACTAGTGCTTTTTTAAAAAATGCTGTTTGACCAATCATCAATATAAATGGGTAACATCGCATCTGTCTCCATTCTGATCAGCTGTGGAAAGACAGTGCACCAGAGGATGGGCCAATGATGGGAATGTGGGTTCAGGCAGTTTGAGGTGAGAGGTCGTGTGATGAAACTCAAGAATGCACCCAGCCAGAGTCGACAACCTTGAATCAACCCCATTGTGCCCCACCGCCCAGCCAACCTCCAGAGGAAATTCCAAGAGTTGATCTTCAGTGTTTGAAACAATTCAGCAGGACATTACAATGATATGAGTCATGACCATTCCTTAGTCAGGGTTCCAGTGATATTAAGCCACTTCTGTGTTGACATTGACCTGAGCACAATTATTAAACGAAAGGCCTAATGGGTGAATGTCTGGCGGGGATGGGGCGCGGGAAGAGGTAATCAGGTTTATTTCTACCTTAACCTGTGTCTGTCTTAAAGTTGACTCCATATTTCTAATTTTCTGGACTTCTGTCTTACTAGTACATCACTGATGCATTTTTGACCTTATAGGGTTCCAAAGAGTTGCTGAATAAACATCTGTACGACACAGTAAACCATTATAATCTGAACTGCTATGAGGTTAAGAAACGACAGAAGATTTTGATGGACCTTATGCAAACTCTGAAGACTGTTAAAAAGGAGACACAGTTTGGTGCAGGGGAGCACAATGATCTTCAGGTATGCTCCCTTTTATGGTCTTAAACTTGCTCAGTTCATCCATGTTATTTATCAATGTGTCTTTAATACTACACCAAAACTTGCAAGTCACTGACAATATTACTTGTTGGGTGCAGAGAGATGTATGCCTCAGATAACTGCCAACACTCAAGGATTGCCCAGAAATTGAACACTAATCTCCACAGTGCTTACTGTAATCAAAGCAATTGATTCCAAACAAAATTCTCTGAACGCTTTTGTTTACTGTTATAAAAAGGTTAGATATGGAAAATCATTGTGTAAAGAAGAGCTTGGTCACTTTCTGATTGGGGTAAGAATGTGAGGCACTGTGTGGATACGCAGGATGGTGACCAATGGCAGAAGTGTGAGCTCAGTTGGAGGTGGAAGTGATGTGATGAAATCTCCAGGAATATGGCCAAGTAGAGTTAGCAAGTCTAAGTGTCAGAGCTGTACTGGATCGTAAGTGAACAGAAAGCAGAGGGAAAAAAGACGAGGTAAAAGCATGGTTGAAGGAATGGGTAGCAGGAGGTATATGTAGGCAGGAAGGGTGTCAAGAAAGCTAAATTATGAAGGGAGAGAGTTACAGAGGGCAAGGGGGACTAGGGAGTAACTGAGAACAGTTTCTATTGTGGAGGGAAAGGACAAGAACATTTAGTGTTGGAGAAGCTGAGGGCAGGTGCAGGGTTAGAAAGGGGGAAGACCATTTAGGGTTCTGAAGGTGAGAATGAGAAGCTGAATGTCAATTGTCGGGATAACCTGGAAGTGAGTGGAGCTTGGCCTTAACAGCATTGTGAACCTGATTGTGCGTGAGGGCACTTGTAGTTCATGGGGAATAAAATTAGAGAGGCTAGCCAAGAGGGAATTGTAAAATTCCAGCTGAGAGTTAATAAACACATGATTTAGTGTTTTGGTGGGAGACCAGGAGAGGTCTGGGCTGTAGGTGCTCAATGTTTTTAGAGGTGAAAGTAAGCAGTCTTAGTGACACCTTAGCTGAGCTTGTGGTTGTGCACTCCTGGATTGAAAGAGAGGTGGCAGTTAATGAAGCAATGGAGGGGAGGCCAGAGGTCCATAGGGGTTTGCAGGAAGTGAATGTCTTTGGTCTTGCTGACACTGAAGTAATCCAGACAATAAATGTCAGAAAGACAGTTTGAGAGAATTTTTAAAAAAAGTTGTGGTGTTAGTGGAGGAGGTGAGATTGATTTGAGGCCTGTGAAAAATGGCCTCAAGCTTCTGGATGATATCAGCTATTTCTAGCATGTAAACACTCGAGAGGAGTGGTCAAGATTGGAACCTTGGGGTGTAGTGGAGGTCACATAGCATTGCAAATGATTGTTGGCATAGCATCGGGAGGCCACAGTACCATGGAGGTGAGTTATGTAGAAGATGCCTAAGGGGATGAAATGGTTGACAGCATTGAAAGTGAAAAGTGTGAAAGGGGGACAGTGAGCTACAGTCAGCAAGAACACCATTTTGTGATTTATCAGTGTGGACCACCAGCATGGATTCTGCGGCAGAAACCTGACTGGAGAGTTTCAAACAGGGAATGCTGGGAAGGGTTGGAGGTGCTAAGAATTTGGAAAAAGAATTGCGGTGGTAGTTGGAGACAATGTAAAGTAGTCAATTAGGTTCAAACTAGTGTGCCTTCTGAAATGGGAAAAAGTATGTACAATTACATTATTTTTACTTCACAAACTAAATAATTCCAAATAATATTACGGCACAGGAGGGAGGCTGTTTGATCTATCTCAGCTGTGTTACTGCCTGCTCTTCAACTAGAGCTGCTCTGCTCCAATCCCATTCTCTACCCTTTACCTACACCATTAGATTTTCTTCATTTTAAATACTTAGCCAGTTCCCATCCAATTGATGTCATTGACCCCACTAATCCATCATTCAGGGCTCTGCTGCCCATCCTGCAGAATTTTGCAGAGCCAGGGTAAGGGCACTGAGTCTCTGCCTGTGTCCACTTGTGACCGACCTCACTCAGCCTGTCTCCTTGTAACTGACCTCACTCTGCCTGTGTCCCCTTGTGACCGACCTCACTCTGCCTGTGTCCCCTTGTGACCGACCGCACTCTGCCTGTGTCCCCTTGTGACCGACCGCACTCTGCCTGTGTCCCCTTGTGACCGACCACACTCTGCCTGTGTCCCCTTGTGACCGACCGCACTCTGCCTGTGTCCCCTTGTGACTGCCCTCACTCTGCTTGCGTCTCCTTGTGACCGCCCTCACTCTGCTTGTGTCTCCTTGTGATCGACCTCACCCAGCCTCTGTCCCCTTATGACCAAGCCTCACTCTGCCTCTGTCCCCTTGTGACTAAGTCTCACTCAGTCTCTGTCCCCTTGTGACCAGGTCTCACTCAGTCAGTGCCCCCTTGTGACTGAGCTTCTATCTGTGCCCCCTTGTCGCAGAATCACAGAACGTTAACAGCACTCCACCTGTCCTGCCACCTCCAATGATCTGTGCACATATACACTCAGGTCTTTCTGCTCCTGCATTCCCATCAAAATTTCACCCCTTATTTTATATTGTCTATGCTCTTCCTGCCAAAATACATCACCTCACACTTCTCCGCATTGAACTTCATCTGCCACCTATCTGTCCACTCCACCAACTTGTCTTTGTCTTTGAAGTTCTACACTGTTCTTGAAGCTTACAGCTTCAACTGAGCTTTGTATCATCTGCAAACTTTGAAATTGCCCCCTGCACACCAAGATCTAGATCATTAATATATATCAGGAAAAGCAAGGGTCCCAACACTGACCCCCGGGGAACTCCACTACAAACCTTCCTCCAGCCCAAAAAATATCCATTGACCATTACTCTCTGCTTCCTATTTTTCAGCCAATTTTGTATCCACGTTGCTACTGTCCCTTTTATTCCATGAGTCATAACTTTTCTCACAAGTCTATTGTGTGGCACTGTATCAAATGCCTTTTGATATTCATGTACACCACATCGCAGCATTACCCCCATTGACCTTTTCTGGTACCTCTTCTAAAAACTCCAGCAAGTTAGTTAAACACGATTTCTCCTTTCGAAATCCATGCTGGCTCTTCCTTATCAACCCATATTTTTCAATGTGACTACTAATTCTATCCCAAATAATTCTTTCTACGATCTTGCCCACCACTGAAGTTAAACTGACTGGTCTGTAATTGCTGGGCTTATCCTTACAACCTTTTTTTGAACAAGAGCATAATGTTTGCAATTCGCCAGTCCTCTGGCACCTCCCCTGAGTCTAGGGAAGACTGAAAGATTATGGACAGTGCCCCTGCAATTTCTACTCTTATTTCCTTCAATATCCTTGGATTCATCTCAGCCAGTCCCGGTGCCTTGTCAACTTTAAGTACTGACAGTCTATTCAACGCTTCCTCCTTGTCAATTTTGAACCCTTCTAGTTACAGAGTTTCCTTGTCTGTCACCATGGCCTGGGTAGCATCTACCTCCTTGGTAAAGATGGATGCAAAGTATTCATTTAATACCTCAGCCTTGGCCCCTTCGTCCATGTGTAAATTCCACTTTAGGTCTCTAATTGGCCCTACTCCTCCTTTTACCACCTTTTTACTATTTATATGCCTGTAGAAGACTTTGGGAGTCCCCTTTATGTTGGCTGCCTGTCTTTTCTCATAATCCCTCTTTGCTTCTCTAATATGCTTTTTCACCTCCCCATCTGTATTCCTCTTGGTTCTCAATTGTATTTTCTATCTGACAACTGCCATGAGCACGTTTTCTTTTTTATCTTAATTTCTATTTCCTTTTTTCATCCAGGGAGCTCTGGATTTGTTTGCCCTACCTTTCTCTTTTGATGGAATATATCTTGATTGTGCCCAAACCAATTCTTTTTTGAAGCTAACCCATTGTTCAGCTATAGTTTTCCCCGTCAATCTTTCATTCCAGTCTATCTGGCCCAGCTCCGTTTTTGCCCTATTGAAGTCGGCACTCATCCAGTTAATTATTCTCACTCTGGATTGCCTATCTTCCTTTTCTATCATCATCCTAAAATATACAATACAATGATCACTTTCTCCTAAATGTTCCCCCACTGACACTTGACCTACCTGGCCCATTTCCAAGAACCAGGTCCAACAGTACATCTTTCCTAGTTGGATTGGACACATACTGCTGTAGAAAATTTTCCTGAACACAATCTAGAAACTTTTGCCCCTCTCCGTCCTTTACACTACCACTGTCCCAGTCTACATTCTGGTAATTGAAGTCCCCCATTATAACTACTCCAAAATGCTTTCATCTCTTTGTAATTTCCCTGCAGATTTGTTCTACATCTTTCCCACTAGTTGCCGGTCTATATGTTACATCAAGCAATGTAATTACACCCTTTTTGTTCCTTAGCTCTAGCCAAACTGATTTTGTCCTTGAACTCTATGGGACATCCTCTTTCTCCAGCACTGCAATGCTCTCGTTAACCAATACCACCACCCCTCCTCCATTCCTTCCTTTCCTATCATTTCTGAGCATCTTGTACCCGGGAATATTTAACTCCCAGTTCTGTCCTTCCTTGAACCAGGTCTCCGTTATTGCCACAACATCACATCTCCACATCACCAAGGCTCCTTAGAGTGCACCTTCCAAACCCACGATGACTATCATCTAGAAGGACAAGGGCTGCAGATGGGAACACTACCACCTACAAGTTCCCCTCCAAGTCACTCACCGTCCTGACTTGGAAATATGTTGCCGTTCCTTCACTGTCACTGGGTCAAAATCTTGGAACTCCCTCCCTAACAGCACTGTGGGTGTACCTACACCACATGGACTGCTGTGGCTCAAGAAAGCTGCTCACAACCACCTTCTCAAGGGCAACAAGGGATGGGCAATAAATGCTGGCCCAGCCAGCAACGTCCACATCCCATGAATGAATAGAAAAAAAATCTGTACCTGTAACTCCCCAATCTTATTTACTAAACTCTGTGCATTCACATACATGCAGAGTAACCCTGATTTAGATTTTATTACTTTCTCCCTCACCCTGACTCCCCCAATAACTCACTATTCTTTATTCTAGTGTTATCTATCTCCCCCAGAATTTTGTGCGCCCAGATATTCCTCTCTAATGTTTTCTCTTGGCTCCCACACCCCTGCTGAGTTAATTTAAAGCCCTCCCAACAGCACTAGCAAGGAACTCAGTCTCAGTTCTGTTCAGGTGCAACCTGTCCGGCTTTTACAGGTGCCATCTCCCCCAGAGCCTGTCCTAGTGTCCCAGGAATCTAAAGCCCTCCCTCCTGCACCATCTTTCCAGCCAGACACTCATCTGCCTTATCCTCCTATTTCTGTACTCACTGGCACGTGGTACTGGGAGTAATCCGAAGATTACTACATTTAAAGTCCTTGCTAATATTCTACCTAGCCCCCTAAATTCTGATTGCAGGAACACCCCCCCCCTTCCTATCCACCAATTCCTACTTACCAAGGCCGCTGTTCTTCTTTCTGAAGAAAGGTAGAAAAGGAAAGGAGCACCTCCTCCCTCCTCACCGAACTCCCTCAGTCACCTCTGCTCTCAAAATCTCACTGCTTCTCGCTCTGTTTTTATAGCTCCTCTGCTCTCCTCAAGGTGCTGCTGACTGCCTGGCTCGGGGTCTTCTCACTCAGTCTGTGTCCCCTTGTGTCCGAGCTTCAACCTGTGTCTGCTTGTGACTGAGTGTCACTCAGCCTGTGTCTGCTTGTGACCGAGTGTCACTCAGTCTGTATCCCCTTGAGACCGAGTCTCACTCAATCTGTGTCCCCTTGTGTCTGAGTCTTACTCAGTCTGTGTCCACTTGTGTCCGAGCTTCAAGCTGTGTCCCCTTATGACCAAGTGTCACTCAGTCTGTGTCTCCTTGTGACTGATTCTCACTCAGTCTGTGTTCACTTGTGTCCGAGTCTTACTCAGTCAGTGTCCACTTGTGTCTGAGTTGCTACATGTGTCGCCTTGTGACCGAGCCTCTACCTGTGCCCCCTTGTGACCGAGTCTCACTCAGCCTATGTCTCTTTGTGGCTGAGTCCCATTTTGCCTGTGTCCCCTTGTGACCGATCCTCACTCTACCTGTGTCCCCTGGTGACCAAGTCTCACTCAGTTTGTGTCTCCTTGTGACTGAGTCTCGCTCAATCTGTGTCCCCTTATGACCAAGCCTGACTCAGCCTGTGTCCCCTTGTGACAGACCTCACTCTTCCCATGTCCCCTTGTGACTGAGCTTCTGCCTGTGTTCCCTTGTGACTGAGCCTCACTCAGCTTGTGTCTCCTTGTGACCGAGCATCACGCAGCCTTTGTCCCCTTGTGACCGAGCCTCCACCTGTGTCCCCAGTGTCCACTTGTGACCGAACCTCACTCAGCCTGTGTCCCCTTGTGGGCGAGGCTATGCATGTGGCCCCTTGTGACTGAGCCTCACTCAGTCTGTGTCCCCTTGTGACTGACCTCACTCTGCTTCTGTCCCCTTGGGAATGAGCTTACACCTGTGGCCCCTTGTGATCATGCCTCACTCTGCCCCTGTCCCCTTGTGACTGAGCCTCTGCCTGTGTCCTCATGTCACTGAGTATCACTCAGTCTGTGTCTCCTTGTGACCGATCCTCTGCCTCTGTCCCTTTGTGACCGAGCCCCATTTTCCCTGTGTCCCCTTGTGTCCGACCTTCTACCTGTGTCCCCTTGTAACCGAGCCTCAGTCAGCCCGTGTCCCCTTGTGACCAAGTCTCACACTGCCTGTATCACCTTGTGATCGAGTCCCACACTGCCTGTAGCACCTGGTGACCGAGTCCCACACTGCCTGTATCACTTTATGACCGAGTCCCACACTGCCTGTAGCACCTTGTGACCAAGTCCCACACTGCCTGTATCACCTTGTGACCGAGTCTCACGCTGCCTGTGTTGCCTTGTGACTGCATCTCATGCAGTCTGTGTCCCCTTGTGACCGGGCCTCTACCTGTGTCTCCTTGTGACTGAACCTCACTCTTCCTTTGACCCATTGTGAGTGAGGATATGTCTGTGGCCCCTTGTGACCAAGCCTCACTGAGCCTGTGTCCCTTTGTGACTGAGCCACTGGCTGTGTCCACTTGTCCCTGAGCCTCACTCATTCTGTGTTCCCTTGTGTGCCAGCTTCTACCTGTGTCCACTTGTGACTGAGCCTTATTCGGTCTATGCCCCTTGTGACCAAGTCTCACCCAGTATGTATCACCTTGTGACCGAGCCTTACTCAGCCTGAATCTCCTTGTGGCAAGCCTCACTCAGCCTGTATCCTCTTGTGACCAAGTCTCACTCAGCCTGTATCCCCTTGTGACCGACCTCACTGTTGCTGTGTCCCTTTGTGTCTGAGCTTCTGCCTGTTTCCCCTTCTAACTGGTTTCCTTCTGAGATTTTAAATAACTCAGCCTTTACCAACTGCTGTGTCATTAACACTCAGTCTCTGTCCGCTTGTGACCGAGCCTCAGTCACTGTGTCCCCTTGTGAATGAGCCTTACTCAGTGTCCCCTTGTTACCAAGACTCACTCAGTCTGTATCCTCTTATGACAGCCTCTGCCTGTGTCCCCTTGTGACCGAGCCTCATTTTGCCTGTGTCTCCTTTTTACCTAATCTCACTCAGTCGGTGTCCCCTTGTGACTGAGCCTCACTTGGCCTGTGCTGTCTTGTGACCAAGTGTCATTCAGTATGTGTCCCCTTGTGACCAAGTCTCACTCAGGCTGTAATAAAAACAGAAAATGCTGGAAAAACTTTGCAGGTCTGACATCATCTGTGGAGAGAGAAAGAGAGTTAATGTTTTGAGTCTGTATGGCACTCAGTCTGTATCCCCTTGTGACCGAACCTTACTCAGCCTATGCCCGCTTGTGACCAAGCCTCACTCAGCCTGTGTCCGCTTGTGACCAAGCCTCACTCAGCCTGTGTCCCCTTGTGACCGAGTCTTACTCTGCCTGTGTCCCCTTGTGACCTAGTCCTACTCAGCCTGTGTCCCCTTGTGACTGACCTCAATGTGCCTGTGTTGCCTTGTGACTCAGCTTCTGCCTGTTTCCCCTTGTGACCGAACCTCACTCTGTTGTTTCCCCTTGTGAGTGAGGTTATACCTGTGTCCCGTGGTGACCGAGCATCCCTCTACCTGGGTCCCCTTGTGACCAACCTCACTGTGCCTGTGGCCCCTTGTGACTGAGCCTCACTCAGTCTGTGTCCCCTTGAACGAGCCTCATTCAGTCTGTTTCCCTTATGACCGAGTCTCACTCAGTCTGTAATAAAAACAGAAAATGCTGGTAAAACTCTGCAGGTCTGACAGCATCTGTGGAGAGAGAAACAGAGTTAACGCTTCGAATCTGTATGGCACTCAGTCTGTGTCCTCTTGTGACTAAGCCTCACTCAGCCTGTGTCCCCTTGTGACCAAACCTCTCACTGCATGTTTCCCCTTGTGACCAAGTCTCACTCAGCCTGTGTCCCCTTGTGACCAAGCCTCACGCTGCATGTTTCCCCTTGTGACCGAACCTCACACTGCCTGTCTCCCCTGGTGACCGAACCTCACGCTGCCTGTTTCCCCTGGTGACTGAACCTCACGCTGCCTGTTTCCCCTTGTGACCGAACCTCACACTGCCTGTTTCCCCTGGTGACCGAACCTCACGCTGCCTGTTTCCCCTGGTGACTGAACCTCACGCTGCCTGTTTCCCCTTGTGACCGAACCTCACGCTGCCTGTGTCCCCTTGTGACTGACCTCACGCTGCTTGTGTCCTCTTGTGACTGAGCCTTGCTCGGTCCGTGTCCTTGTGACCGAACCTCACTCAGTCTGTATCGCCTTGTGACTGAGCCTCACTCAGTCTGTATCCCCTTGTGACCGAGCCTCACTCAGTCCATGTCCCCTTGTGACCGAGCCTCAGTCGGTCCATGTCCCCTTGTGACCGAGCCTCAGTCAGTCCATGTCCCCTTGTGAATGAATTTCACTCAGTCCATTTCTCCTTGTGACTGACCTTCGCTCAGTTTGGGTTCCGCCAGGGCCACTCCTGACCTCACTACAGCCTTAGTTCAAACATGGACATAAGAGTTGAACTCTCGAGGTGAGGTGAGAGTCACTGCCCTTGCCATCAAGGCAGAATTTGACCGAGTGGGGCATCAGGAGCCCTAGCAAAACTGGAGTCAATGGGAATCAGGGGGAAAACTCTCCGCTGTTTGGAATCATTCCTAGCACAAAGGAAGATGGTTGAGGTTGTTGGAGGTCAGTCATCTCATCTCAGCTCCAGGACGTCACTGCAGGAGTTCCTCTGGGTAATGTCCTCGGCCCAACCATCTTCAGCTGCTACATCAATAACCTTCCTTCCATCATAAGGTCAGCAATGGGGATGTTCATTGATGATTGCACAATGTTCAGCTCCTTTCGCGATTCCTCAGATACTGAAGCAGTCCATGTCCAAATGCAGCAAGACCTGGACAATATCAAGGCTTGGGCTGGCAAGTAATATTCGCACCACACAAGTGCCAGGCAATGACCATCTCTGACAAGAGAGAATCCAACCATCGCCCCTTGATGTTCAATGGCATTACCATCACTGAATCCCCCACTATCAACATCCTGGGGGTTACCATCGAACAGAAACTGAACTGGACTATCTATATGCATACTGTGGCTACAAGAGCAGGTCAGCTACTAGGAATTCTTCGATGAGTAACTCAACTCCTGACTCCCCAAAGCCTGTCCACCATCTACAAGGCATAAGTCAGGAGTGTGATGGAATATTCCCCACCTGCCTGGATGAGTGCAGCTCCCACAACACTCAAGAAGCTTGATACTGTCCAAGATAAAGCAGCCCACTTGATTGGCACCACATCCACAAACATTCACTCCCTCCACCACCGACGCACAGTGGCAGCAGTGTGTACCGTCTACAAGATGCACTGCAGGAATTCACCAAGGCTCCTTCGACAGCACCTTCCAAACCCATGACCACTACCATCTAGAAGGACAAGGGCAACAGATAGATGGGAACACCACCACCTGGAAGTTCCCCTCCAAGTCATTCACCACCCTGATGTGGAAATATATTGCCATTCCCTCACTGTCACTGGGTCAAAATCCTGGAACTCCCTCCCCAACAGCACTGAGGGTGTACCTACAGCAGATGGACTGCAGCAGTTCAAGAAGGCAGCTCACCACCATCTTCTCATGGGCAGCTGGGATGGGCAATAAATGCTGGCCCAGCCAGTGAAGCCCACATCCCATGAATGAATAATTTTTTTAAAAGTCTGTGTCTCCTTATGACCAAGCTGCACTATGCCTGCATCCTCTTGTGACTCGGCCTCATTCAGTCTGTCAATAATCCTACACTATTTATCTCTTGAACATTTGTAAGATTGAAAGCCTCTTGTAGCTCCTTCTTTAGCCTTCAGGCCAGTGGGAAACTCCCAATATTTTGATTGTTCATATCTGTAAGCTATTGTGCCTGTCATCTTTCTAATGAATCTTCACTGTCCCCAACAGTGAAGCATAATTAGGAGCATAAGAATAATTGATTTAGCCCCAGTCTGTTCTGTTGTGTAGAGAGATGATGACTGATCTGTTTCTTAACTCCATCCACGCACCTTGGTTTGCAAGAATTATTTGGAATTCTGATTACCAGAGTGATCAACAGAGTGACCAAATCTGTTGGTCCTCCCAGCTGGTACCTGGGAGACTCCCTTGCTGACATTTCAAGACACCGTTCTTTTTACCATTCCCATTGATCCTTGTTCTCACACGAACACAGTACAAGAAGCGTTAAAAATCTGTTTGTTTATTTATAGATAATTCGTCAGATTGAAAATAAAATAGAGAAGATGGATACCAAAATCAAGGTTGCAAAACAGATTTATCAAATGTATCAGAACATCCTGGAGTGTCTGCAGAGGGTGAGTAAATCACAGTGTGGACTGGGATTCTCACAAATTCCCAATGTGTCAGCTGCAGCCTCGAAGACACAGCCTTCTTTTTCAATGCACTATAACACTGGGTGGCTGAAACTTATGCTGATTCTACTCAACCTGAGGAAAAACAGAAAAAACATGGTTCCAAACTCTGTCCCTCCAATCCTTATCACTGTCTTGACCAATACTGGTGGAGGCAGACTGTCACTATATAACACTGGGGTACAGTACTTGTGTGGACAGGTCTGTTGCTGTATAAAACAAAAATAGCTGGAAAAACTCAGCAGGTCTGACAGCATCTGCGGAGAGGAAGACAGAGTTAACGTTTCGAGTCCGTATGACTCTTCATCAGAACTCATTCTGATGAAGAGTCATACGGACTCGAAACGTTAACTCTGTCTTCCTCTCTACAGATGCTGTCAAACCAGCTGAGTTTTTCCAGCTATTTTTGTTTTTGTTTTTGTTTCAGATTTCCAGCATCCACAGTATTTTGCTTTTATCTTGTCACTGTATAACACTGGGATACAGTACTGATGGGGACAGGTCTGTGACTGTATAACACTGGGCTCAGCACTGGTGGTACAGTACTGAAGGGGACAAAACAAAAACAAAAAATACCTGGAAAAACTCAGCAGGTCTGGCAGCATCTGCGGAGAGGAACACAGTTAATGTTTCGAGTCCGAATGACCCTTCAACAGAACTAAGTAAAAATAGAAGAGAGGTGAAATATAAGCTGGTTTAAGGCGGGGGGGAGGGGGGGCGAGGTGAGACAAGTAGAGCTGGATAGAGGGCCAGTGATAGGTGGAGATAACCAAAAGATGTCACAGATAAAAGGACAAAGAGATGTTGAAGTTGGTGATATTATCTAAGGAATGTGCTAATTAAGGGTGGAAAGCAGGACAAGCAAGGTACAGATAGCCCTAGTGGGGGTGGGGTGAGGTGAAGGAATCAAAAAAGGCTAAAAGATAGAGATAAAACAATGGATGGAAATACATTTAAAAATAATGGAAATAGGTGGGAAAAGAAAAATCTGTATAAATTATCGGGAAAAAAAGGGGGGATCGGAAAGGGGGTGGGGATGGAGGAGAGAGTTCATGATCTAAAATTGTTGAACTCAATATTCAGTCCGGAAGGCTGTAAAGTGCCTAGTCGGAAGATGAGGTGCTGTTCCTCCAGTTTGCGTTGAGCTTCACTGGAACAATGCAGCAGGCCAAGGACGGACATGTGGGCATGAGAGCAGGGTGGAGTGTTGAAATGGCAAGCGGCAGGGAGGTCTGGGTAATGCTTGTGCACAGACCGAAGGTGTTCTGCAAAATGGTCACCTAGTCTGCATTTGGTCTCTCCAATGTAGAGGAAACCACATTGGGAGCAACGAATGCAGTAGATTAAATTGAGGGAAGTGCAAGTGAAATGCTGCTTCACTTGAAAAGAGTGTTTGGGCCCTTGGACGGTGAGGAGAGGGGAAGTGAAGGGGCAGGTATTGCACCTTCTGCGGTTGCATGGGAAGGTGCCATGGGAAGGGCTTGAGGTGTAGGGGCTGATGGAGGAGTGGACCAGGGTGTCCCAGAGGGAACGATCCCTGTGGAATGCCACCAGGGCGGTGAAGGGAAGATGTGTTTGGTGGTGGCATCATGCTGGAGTTGGCGGAAATGGTGCAGGATGATCCTTTGAATGTGGAGGCTGGTGGGGTGATAAGTGAGGACAAGGGGGACCCTATCATGTATCTGGGTGGGAGAGGAAGGTGTCAGGGCGGATGCGCGGGAGATGGGCCGGACACGGTTGAGGGCCCTGTCAACAACCGTGGGTGGAAAACCTCGGTTAAGGAAGAAGGAAGACATGTCAGAGGAACTGTTTTTGAAAGTGGCATCATCAGAACAGATGCGACGGAGGCGAAGGAACTGAGAGAATGGGATGGAGTCCTTACAGGAAGCAGGGTGTGAGGAGCTGTAGTCGAGGTAGCTGTGGGAGTTGGTAGGCTTGTAATGGATATTGCTGGACAGTCTATCACCAGAAATTGAGACAGAGAGGTCAAGGAAGGGAAGGCAAGTGTCAGAGATGGACCACGTGAAAATGATGGAGGGGTGGAAATTGGAAGCAAAATTAATAAATTTTTCCAGGTCCAGACGAGAGCATGAAGCAGTTCGGTCACTGTATAACACTGCAGTAGAGTACTAGTGGGGACAGATCTATCACTCTATAACGTTGGGGAACAGTACCGTGTCACTCTAACGCTGGAATACAGCACAATTGGGGACTGTACTGGTACAAAACGTCCAATACTGGACAAAATGTACTGATGGGGACAGGTCTGTTTCTGTATAACACTGGGGTACATTACCAGGTACAGGTCTGTCATTCTATAATACTGGAATACATCGCTGATGGGGACAGGTCTACTGGGGACAGATCTTTAATTGTATCTGTCACTCTATAACACCTAGGTACAGTACCGTGTACAGGTCTGTCACTCTATAATGCTGGAATAAAGCATTGGTGGGGACAGGTCAGTCACTGTATAACACTGGGGTAAAGTAATGGCGGGGATCGATATGCCACTGTATAAAACTGGGCCACAGCACTGTTGGGGGCAGGTCTGCCACTGTATACCACTGGTGAGAGTTCTGTCACTGTATAACACTGGGGTACAGTGCCAGTATGGACAGGTCTGTTGCTGCATAAGACTTGGCTACATTTCTGGTGAGGACAGCTCTATCACTATATAACACTGGGGTACATTACTGGTGGGGCCAGTTCTGTCACTGTATAACACTAGGGTACAGTACTGGCTGGCGTGGACAGGTTATCGCTGTATAACACTGTGATACATTACTGGGTACAGGTCTGTCACTGTATAAAGCTGGAATACAGCACTTGTGTGGACAGGTCTGTCACTGTAGAACACTCGGTTACAGCACTGGTGGGGACAGGTCTGTCACTGTATAACACTGGTGTACAGTTCTGTTGGGGACAGATCTGTGACTGTATAACACAGCGGTACAGTGCTAGTGGGGACTAGTCTGTCTCTGTATAACACTGGGGTACATTACTGGATACAGTTCTGTCAGTGTATAACACTGAGGTACAGTACTGTTGGGGACATGTCTGTCACTGTATAACACTGGGGTACAATACTGGTGAGAATAGGTCTGATACTGTATAACACTGGGGTACAGTACTGGTGGGGACAGGTATGTCTCTGTATAACACTGAGGTACATTACCGGGTACAAGTCTGTGATTCTACAATGCTGGAATACAGCACTTGTGTGGACAAGTCTGTCTCTGTACAACACCTGGGTACAGCACTGTGTCCAGGACTGTCACTTTATAATGCTGGAATACAGCACTGGTGGGGACTGGTCTGTCACTGTAAAACGCCTGGGTTCAGTTGTGGTGGGGAGAAGTCTATCACTGTAGAACACTGGGGTACAGTACTGATGGGGACAGTTTTGTCACTGTATAACATTTCAGTGCAGTACTAGTGGGGACAGATCTGTCACTCTATAACACTGGAATACAGCACTAGTGGGGACTGGTCTGTCACTGTATAACGCAGGGGTACAGTACTGGTGGGGACCGATCTGTCACTATATAAAACTGGGCCACAGTGCTGTTGGGGGCAGGTCTGCCACTGAAGAACCCTGGTGAAATTTCTGTCACTGTATAACACTGGGGTACAGTACCGGTGTGAACAGGTCTGTCGCTGAACATGACTGGGCTATATTTCTGGTGAGGACAGCTTTATCGCTGTGTAACACTGGGATACATTTTTGATGGGGACAGGTCTGTCACTGTATAACACTGGGGTACAGTAATTGTGGGACAGGACCCTCACTGTATAACGCTGGGATACATCACTGATGGGGTCAGGTATGTCACTATATAACACTGCATTACAGTACTTGTGGGGGCAGGTCTGACACTGTATAACACTGGGGTCCAGTACTGGCAGAGACAGGTCTGTCTCTGTATAACACTGGGGTACATTACCAGCTACAGGTCTGTCACTCTATAACGCTGGAATACATCACTGGCGGGGATAGGTCTGTTGGGGATAGGTTTTTCATTGTATCTGTCACTCTATAACGCCTGGGTACAGTACTGTGTACAGGTCTGTCACTTTATAACGCTGGAATACAGCACTGGTGGGGACTGGTCTGTCACTGTATGACACTGGGATACAGCACCGGTGGGGACATGTCTGTCACTGTATAACATTGGGGTACAGTACTGGTGGGGACCGACCTGTCACTGCATAAAACTGGGCCACAGCACCTGTGGGATCTGGTCTGCCACAGTATAGCACTGGTGAGAGTTCTGTCACTGTATAACACTGGGGTACATTACTGTTGGGAACAGGTCTGTCACTGTATAACATTGCGGTACAGCACTGATGGGGACAGGTCTGTCACTGTATGACACTGGGGTACAGCACAGATGGGGACAGGCCTGTCACTGTATGACACTAGGATACATTACTGTTGGGGACAGGTCTGTCACTGTATAACACTGGGGTACAGTATTGTTAGAACAGGCCCATTGCTCTATAACACTGGGTTACAATACTGGTGGGGACAGATCTCTCTCTGTATAACACTTGGGTACAGTATTGGGGAAAAGTCTGTCACTCTATAACACTGTAGTACAGTACTGGTGGGGACAGGACTGTCATTGTATAACATTGGGGTACAGTAATGTTGGGGACAGGTCTGTCACTGTATAACACTGAGGTACATTACTGGTGGGGTCAGACCTGTCACTGTATTACACTGGGGTACCATGCTGTTGGGGACATTTCTGTCACTGTATAACACCTGCATGGGTGGGTTCTGCTTTGTAATTGGTGAGGAAGCTGAGTGAAGGGAATGTTTAGGAGAATCTATAGAATGTTTTGGCATCAGTAGGTTTACAATAGGTAGCTTTGTGAGTCTGATTAAGCCCTAAAGACAATACAGTTAACTGAGAACGCTGGCTCTATGAGGTGTATGGAGTGAGTTGTTCCCCAAACTCAGCAATTGGTCACTTTATACATTGACCCTGTAATGACTGGGCAAAACCCAGGTAGGCCGGAGTGAGGCAGGCAGGTGAGAGTCACCTGTGTACCCTGGGATCCAAACTCCACTCTGATTAATTGATTCTCAATTCTGACCCTAACTGGGCAGCCTTCAATATATCCATTAGTGTCTTTGAAAATTACTTTAGTGCTGTTGAAGTCTGCAGTGATGATTAAAGCTCCTGTGCACAGGAGCCATACAGAACTGCCTTGATTTATTTCTAAGCCTATACTGATTTAGGGTGATCTCGAACAGGGAGGAAGCCTCAGTCCCTACATCCCATAGAGTTGCCATATTCATTGCATAAAATCAAATCCTACTCTCTGAGTGCCATGGGAAAGATGAAGAAGTAGGTGAAAAGCCTAAGGCTAATTAGGGGAAAAAATGAAACAATTGCTCTGCAATTCCTCTTGGCGATATAAACTAATTCAGGAAACCACACTGACCGTCACTGATGTTGATTGGTAGCGCCTCTTGTCTGAAGCGATTTCTGTCCTAATCAGGAATCTTTTCAGTCTCTCCTGGACAAACACGGTGAACCTGCACTCAGTGCAGGAACTGGTAACATGTTCTATTGGTTGCTGTTTTCTGGGAGGAGAACTGTCTAACATCAAATCTATTTCTTTTTTATTCATTCATGGGATGTGAGTGTCGCTGGCTAGGCCAATATTTATAGTCTATCCTAATTGCCCTTGAGAAGGTGGCCGATGCAATCCATGTGGTATAGGTACACCCACAGTGCTGTTAGGGTGGGAGTTCCAGGATTTTGACCCAGCAATAGTGAAGGAACGGCGATATATTTCCAAGTCAGGATGCTGTGTGACTTGGAGGGGAATTTCCAGGCAGTGGTGTTCCCATCTATCTGCTGTCCTTGTCTTTCTAGATGGTTGCGGTTGTGGGTTTAGAAGGTGGTGAGTTTCTGCAGTACATCTTGTAGATGGGACACACTGCTGCTACTCTGCGTCAGTGGTGGAGGGAGTGAATGTTTGTGGATGGGGTGCCAATCAAACGGGTTGCTTTGTCCTGAATGGTGTCAAGCTTCTTGAGGGTTGTGGGCGCTGCACTCATCCAAGCAAGTGGAGAGTATTTCATCACACTCCTGACTTGTGCCTTGTAGATGATGGACAGGCTTTGGGGAGTCAGGAGGAGAGTTACTCACTGCAGGATTCCTAGCCTCTGACCTGCTCTTGTAGCCACATTATATGGCTGGTCCAGTTCAGTTTCTGGTCAGTGATAACCACCAGAATTCTCTCTTATTGGAGATGGTGATTGCCTGGCACTTGGGTGGCACGAATGTTATTTGCCACTTGTCAGCCCAAGCCTATTGTCCAGGTCTTGCTGCATTTGGACATGGACTTCTGTATCTGAGGAGTCACGATTGATACTGAACATTGTGCCATCATCAGCGAACGTCCCCACTTCTGACCTTATGATGGAAGGAAGATAATTGATGGAGCAGCTGAAGATGGTTAGGCCTAGGACACTGTCCTGAGGAACTCCTGCAGTGATTTCCTGGAGCTGAGATGAGTGACCTCCAACAACCACAACCATCTTCCTTTGTGCTAGGTAAGACTCCAACCTGCAGCAAGTTTTCTCCCTGATTCCCATTGAGTCCAATTTTGCTAGGGCTCCTTGATGCCAAACTGTCAAATGCTGCCTTGTTGTCAAGGGCAGTCACTCTCACCTCACCTCTAGATTCTAGCTCTTTTGCCTATGTTTAAACCAAGGCTGTAATGAGGTCAGGAGTTGAGTGACTCTGTCAGAACCTAAACTAAGTGTCAGTGAGCAGCTTAATGATAAGCAAGTGCTGTTGATGACCCCTTCCATCATTTTGCTGGTAATCGAGAGTAGACTGATGGGGCGGTAATTGGCTGGGTTGGATTTGTCCTGCTTTTTGTGCACAGGACATGTCTGGGCAATTTTCTACCTGATGCCAGATTCCCATAATATACCTGTACTGGAGCAGCTTGGCTAGGGGCGTGGCAAATTCTGAAGCACAAGTCTTCAGCACTGTTAACGGAATATTGTCAGGGCCCATAGCCTTTGCAGTATCCAATGCCTTCGGCTGTTTCTTGATATCATGTTGAGTGAATCAAATTGGCTGAAGACTGGCATCTTTGATGCTGGGGACCTCCGGGGGAGGCTGAGATGGATCATCTGCACAGCACATCTGGCTGAAGATTGTGGCAAATGCTTCAGCCTTATCTTGTGCACTGATGTGCTGAGCTTCCCCATCATTGAGGATATTTGTGGAGCCACCTCCTCCAGTGAGTTGTTTAATTGTCCACCACCATTCATGACCAAATGTGGCAGGACTGCATAGCTTAGATCTGATCGGTTGGCTTTGGAAACACTTAGCTGTATCTATCACTTGCTGCTTATGCTGTTTGGCATGCAAGTAGTCCTTTGTTGTAGCCTCACCTCATTTTTAGCTATGCCTGGTGCTGCTCCTGGCATGCTCTCCTGCACTCTTCATTTAACCAGGACTGATCACCTGACTTAGTGGTACTGGTAGAGTGGGGGATATGCCGGGCTTTGAGGTTACAGATTGTGTTTAGCATGATGGTATTGCCACACAACATGATGAAGGGTATCCTCGATGTGAAGATGGGACCTCTTACCTTACATGGCTCATGGTTCTTGCTTGTTTATCTAATTGAAATAATTTGGCAATGTGGACATAATCTAGTCTCTTCATTATTTTATAGATCTTAATTATATGGCTAAGTGAATGTTTCTCTAAAGAAAGAAAACCAAAACTTGCATTTATATAGCACCTTTTACAACCTCAGAATGTCAAAGCACTTCGCAGCCAATTAAATACTTATGAATTGTATTCAATGTAAGAAACACAGCAGCCAATTTTCACACAGCAAGAACCCAAAAATGGATTTGTGATAATGAAAAATAATCTGGTTTTAATAGAGGAAAAAGAGCCTTGCAATTATATTGCATCTTTCACACCCAGGACATCCCAAAATGCTTTAGTACCTTTAAAGAAAGTACCTTTTGAACTATGGTCACTGTGGTAATGTAGAAAACGCAGCAGCCAATTTGTATACAGCACTAGCAGCCATATGGTCATGACCTGTTTTTGTGATGTTGGCTGAGAGATCAATATTGGCCAGGACACCGGGGAGAACCTCTAATTCACAATAGTGCTACAGGCTCTTTTATATCCACCTGAGAGGTCAGACAGGGCCTTGATTTAACGTCTCATCTGAAAGGCTCAACTCTGACAGTGCAGCACTCCCTCAGAACTGAACCGGAACATCAGCTTTGATTTTTGTGCTCAAGTCCTGGAGTGGATCTTGAATTCACAACCTTTTGACTCAGGCGAGAGTGCTATGACTGAGCCACGGCCACGTTGTTTCTTCAGAGATAAATATTTTCAGAACACAAGGGAAACTGTCACTTCAAACAGTGTTTTAAACTGGTAATCAGGCTTATGACCCAGCTTTGAATCTTTTACACAGCCTCAGTATCACACTCTTTGAGAGGATCAAACCTGGACACAATATTCTAAATGAGGTCTACCCAAGCTCTTGTACAAGAACAAAATGATATTTCTTCAGTGTATTTGTTCATTTGATGTAGGTGTTGCTGGCTAGACCAGCATTCATAGCCCCACCCTAATTGCCCTTGAGAAGGTGGTGGTGAGCCAAAGACAGAGACCTCCACAATCCAACAAAAGTCTTCGTGTACAGAGCAGCTATTGTCACCACACTCCTGTACTGCAGTGAGACCTGGACTGTGTATCAGCAATGCCTCCACCTCATCCTCCAGATTCAGTGTGAGCACCCTCGAACAAACACCTTCATGAAGCTAGCTCCACAGGGATTCAGGCAAAACTCCTGCGAAACCAACTACAATGCCATGGCCACTGTGACTGGATGGTTGAAAATCGTCTCCCTGACAGGTCCTGTTTCCTCAATTCTCAAAAGGCCAGTGTCCCAGGGGAAGAAAAAGAAAACGCTTCAAAGATAGTCTGAAGCTGTCCCTGGTGTGCAGCAGCATTGACCTTAATGACTGGGAGAAGCTTTCTATCAATTGTTCAGAATGGCAACTTGTTTATCAAGCTCATCCTGCTTTAAGTCCCAGTGTCTGAATGAGCAGGCAGAGAGGCGGCAATGAAGGAAAGAAATGGAAGCAAACCCTGCACTCTGAGTCCCACTAACACATGGGACATCCTGCCCTATGTGCCCAAAGATCTCTGGTCAAGATTTGGCCTCTTTGGTCACTTGAAGACCCATGGCAGAAAGTGACAACGCTTGATTAGATAGACGCCATCCTCTAATCGAGGGACAGCCAGGATGATGACCAGCTGCCTTCTTGATCTGTAGCCTGTAAGATGAATGAGCTCTCACAGGACTGTTAGGTAGAGAATTCCAGGATTTTAATGCAGCAACAACTAAGGAACAATGATTTATTTCCAAATCTAATCAGAGACAACAGCAGCTGTGGCTGATAAATTCGAGTGGGGGAAGATCAGGCCTGATTGGAGGGAGCAGCAGCTGAAAAATCAGAGGGGACGAAGAGAGGAATAAACGCAGAAAATGCTGGAAATACTCAGCATCTGTGGAGGGAAACAGAGCTAATCTTTCAGGTTGATAAGCCTTCATCAGAACTGTTACTATTTCTCTCCACAGATGCCGCCTGACCAGCTGAGCATCCCCAGTATTTTCTGTTTTTATTTCAGATTTCCAGCATCTGCTATATTCTACTTTTGTAGAAGAAAGGAGGGAGCTGACGGGAGGGAGCTGACGGGAGGGAGCTGACGGGAGGGAGCTGACGGGAGGAGCTGACGGGAGGGAGCAGCAGCAACTGATAATTCCAAGCTGAGAAGAGTCGAACTTCCATGGTGTTTTCCAAAAATAGCAAGGAGTGACATCAAGGACAGTTTTAAGGTTCTTTGTCTCTAAACCAGGGCTGTGGTTTAAAATAGGACCGGGAAACTATGAAGTACTGTATTAAATTTACAACTTAAATTAATTAGTTAAACTAATTAATAAAATTTTAATCTGGGTAGGTATAACAGTAAATGAATTATTCAGAGTATTAACGCAGAGCAGGTCAAGAGGCAGAATTAAAATTAATAGTTTAAAAAAGGTTAATTCTGGATAATAATAGTTAATACTGGATTCTAAAAGAAGGAATAGGGATTTTTTTAGATGATGGATGGACAGCTGAAATCTGTTGCTTGTGCCATGTGGAACTTCAGGACACTTCATGTGTTGGGGGCCATGTTTTCGAGTGACACATTCTAAAAGTAGGAATTGTCTCCAGCTGTTTGAGCTGTAGCTTAGGATTTCTGAGCTTGAAGAACAGGTGGAGTCACTGTGGAGCATCAAGGAGGATGAGTGTTTCCTGGATTGTGCATGCCAGGAGATGGTCACCCCACTGGCTGTGGGAGATATTAGATGGGTGGCCATCCAGAAGAATAGGCAGAGGCAGGAAGTACTGGATTCTTTGGGTTATATGCCACTCTAAAACAGGTACTTAGTATTGGAGACTGCTGGGAGTGCAGTCCAAACCATGACACCAATGGGCAAGGGACTGTAATAGGAGAGAACAGTAAAGGGTACAAGTAGGAGACTCCAAGTTAGGGGGAATAAGCAGGAACTTCTGTAACCATTATCATGAGTCCCGCATGGTGTATTGGCTCCCTGGTACTAGGGTAAAGAACATCCCAGACAGGGTGCAGAATATTCTTCAGGGGGAACGGAGTGAGCCAGAAGTTGTGATATGTGTCAGTACCAACCACATAGAGAAGGCAGGGATTGAGGTCAGGTGCTAAGGAGATGGGGAGGAAGTTAAAAAGTAGGAACTCAAAGATGGTAATCCCTGAATCACTCCCAGTGCCGCACACTAGCCAGAATAGGAATAGGAAGATAAGGGGCATCAATGTATAGCTTGAGGCAGCAGGGAGGGCTTCAGATTCTCAGGACATTGAAAGCAGTTATGGGGCAGGAGGCACCTATTCAAAAGGGACGGGTTGCACCTCAGCAAGACTGGGAGCAATGTCCTTGCAGGGACGTTCATTAGTGTGGTTAGGGAAGGTTTCATTATATTAGCAGGGGGATGGGCAGCAACATATAGAAGTGGAGAAGAGGTGCATAAAGTGAGTGTTGGATTGTAATAGAGAAGGAACTATTTCCATATTAGGTAACAGCAAACCAAAAAAAGCTACAAAGCCAGGTTTGGAATACATGTATGTGAATGCACAAGCTGTGGTGAGTAAGGCTGGTGAGCAACAAGCAGAAATAGCAGTGTGGGAATATGATGTAATAACAATAATAGAAACATGGCTTAAATAATAGAAACATGGCTTAGACAAAAATGAGGGCTGGGTATTTATTCAAGGATACAACGTGTTCAGAAAAGATAGGGAAGATATAAAGGAAGGTGGGATGGCAGTACTGATTAGAGAAGACGTGTTGGGAAGGTCAAGGACTGTTGTCTGAGAAAAGACTCACATGCTCAACTATAAGCTTCCATGTTTACATCTTATTTACATCTCACAAACAGAGAGGGCAGCTCTACAATATACTATATTCCCTCCCCACTTAAAAAACGTATACATTAAGCTTTAAATTGATACATGTACATAATTTCCCAGAATACAGTAAGATTAAACCAATATCAACAATACCTGAAAGTTAACACATTGGGTTGCATACTTGTTTTACTGCAATCACAACCAAATTATGTACATGATAAACCAGAGAAATTTACATGTAAAAATAGCTTTCCTTAACCCTAGTATTTATTTAACAAAAATATCATCATTTGACAAGAAATAAGGACAAGAACAAATTATTTCTTCTGCCTTGCTACATCCTTTCAAATGAACTAAACTGTCTGGCTTCTTTCTCTTTTGCCTGGGTATTTCCTTCCATTTCCGTTTCTATTTCTATTAGTTTCTCTCAACATCTCTGACTGTGTCAACCCTGAACTTTGACCTTGATGACCAACTCCACTAATTGGTTGGAACTGTGACACTGATTAATAAAAGACCCTGGCCCACTTTACTGGTGGATCATGTGATACGGTAAACATTTAGTATCTTTGTGACTTACACTTTCTTTCTGACTTTCACTTTGGACTGTAGGAGGAATTTGGAATATTGGAGGGTTATCATACTCACCTTTTGTCATGTTTTCTTTTTCAAGCAATTGATCAATATGACACAGTTGGAGTCTCTCTCCAATCTTTACTTGATATTTGAATGCACCTAATCGCTTTACAATAACATCAATTACACAATTCTCTTTATCACCATGGTGGTTTTTCACCATGACGTTCTGAAGCATTGAACTCTCTAAACTTCATGCCTGGTGTAACATGACTCATCTTCAATTTCTCTTTCTTTGCTATTGACGTCAAGCTCAACCAAACTAAACCTTGTCCTAGGATTGTGTTTAAACAGTAACTCGTAAGGTGAGGTAGATTGTGGGGTTATACTGTAAGAGAACTGAAAATTATCTAGTCTGTACTGAAAAGAAGCATGGGAATGTTCTATGATCACTAATGTCTCTTTCTCAACTTGTGACTAATTTTGCTCAGACACCATTAAAGTATACCAAGCATATGCTACAAGCTTCTCCATGCCAAGTTCCATGATGTGAGATAACACTTAACCTTTAGAGTAAGGCATCACACATTAAAACCAATTGTTTCTTTGGATCATAGTGGGTCAAACAGCATCACTAGTCAGTACTTTCTTCACTTCTTTATATGCTTTCTGACACTCCACAGATCACTCCCGACCTATTCCATCTTTGAGCAATTGACACAGTGGAGCTAGCATGGGATGGGGATCAATTTAGAATAATAAACAACAATCTCTCAGTGTTCTAAATTTTTCTTTGTTTTCTGGTCTCTGCTTTCAAAACCCCTCAACCTTTTCTTGTGATGTGTGGATACTATCACCATCTAATTAGTGGCCCAGATATGTTGCACTTGACACCATGAAGCAACATTTGTGCTTTCTAGCTTTGCCATACTTTTGAAGTCAATCTAGGACTTTGTTCACAACTTTACAATGTGCTCTTCCTCTGTCTCACTGCTCATTAGAATGTAATCTAAGAAGCAGTACACCTCTTTCACCCCACTTAGCACCTGATCTATGATGCTTGGAACATTACAGGAGCAGTGGATACCCTAAATGGTAATGTTTCATACTAGTACATCCCTTTGTGTTTATGAATGGGAAGCAATTCCTTGCTCCTATCAGTTAATTCTATTTACAAACATGCATTTGATAAATCTATCTTACTGAACACCTTCCCATTATCTAAATTAAAAAAAAATATTCACTGGTATGCAGTGGGAAGGTGTCATTCTTGATCATCTTATTTACTATTTACTTATAATCTTCAAAAATCCGAATGTACCTGTCTGGTTTTTGAGCTGTTATGATATGGCATGTGGTAATTGCCAGCCTGACCAAATCCAAAAGGGAAAATTGGCCAAACTATCACAACGATTTGCAGTTTGTATTTTTATTAAAGGAAGATATGTGCTCTGAAGTCAGAAGTAAAGATTCCATTACCACTTTTGTTAATAAGTGTTTTAATTGAAAAGAAAATAAAACTTAAACACACAAGATTACAGTTACACAATTAAATTTAGTCTTACAACATTTCTCAAGAGATTTCGCTAGACTCCCAAAATGAACACCCTTTTCAGGCAACAGTCCAAGTAGATTCTTAATCTATAAAACATCCAGTTATATTACTGCAAGGCACCCATTGTTGCTATAAGGAAGGTATTTCACAGATTCTCTATTCCTCTTACTCGACAATGGAATTTCAAGGCTTTTAACAAAACCTTGCTTTCTGGAACAAGCAAGCGTTTGTCTAGGGTGGCTAGAAATGGATACTTCATAGGACACATTTCAGGATCTTACATGGCCTCATACAGCTTTCAATCTTTCCTTAAATATATTTTCTCCCCTTTTATTCTTTAAATTCATTGTTTTAAACTTTCTTTGAAACTCAAACTCTTCCAAATATAAGACATTTCATGTTTCCATCTTGTCTTTGCTTTTGGATCAATAAAACATGATCTCCCCACTGCTTATTTACCTTTGACCTCCTGTAAGATGCAACCATTTTCCTTGCCACCTTATAATTCCTATTTGACATCCAAACAACCTCTCAACTTATCTAAAAATGCAAATGTTAGCTCATCAATCTCCATTTCAAAATACTTGCTTTTACATCTAGTTCCTTTGATGATTTAAACCATGCAGTCTGATTGTCTTCAGTTTAATTAAACTAGTCATAGACACACAACACACACACACAACCTACACAAACCTGCTTCAGTATCCCACAGTAATATTAGAAAAAAAAAGATAGTTCCTTTATAGGGCTACCACAATGGGTGCAGCTCATTCACCACTCTTCACCTTCTTAATTGCCCCTGTTATTTCTAATCTATCCAGCTCCTTACTTAATGCTTCTAGCTGGCCATAAAGCACTGGCCTATACTTCCAAATTGTCTGCCTGTACAGTCAGGGGGTGAGTTACTCGTCGCAGAATTCCTAGCCTTTGACCTGCTCTTGTAGCCACAGTATATATATATATGGCTAGTCCAGTTCAATTTCTGGTCAATGGTAAGCCCCAGGATGTTGATAGTGGAGGATTCAGTGATGGTAATACCATTGAATATCAAGGGGCGATGATTAGATTCTCTCTTGTTGGAGATGGTCATTGCCTGGCACTTGTGTGGTGCAAATATTACTTGCCACTTGGCAGCCCAAGCCTGGATATTGTCCAGGTCTTGATACATTTGGACATGGACAGCTTCAGTATCTGGGGAGTCACAAACGATGCTGAACATTGTGCAATCATCAACGAACACCCCCTCTTCTGACCTTATGATGGAAGGAAAGTCGTTGATGAAGCAGCTGAAAATGGTTGGCTGCAGGTTGTATCAGCAATGAAAATAAGATATGAATCTCCATTGTACAATTCCAATGCCAACAGCAGAAAAAAATCTTCAGCCCTGTTACTGTCATCTTTCACGTATTGTTTTTCTTGGTCTTTGACTGAATACAAGCCTTGACCTTCCTGCTCAATAATGTCAACTTCTGATACCATATCTATCATCACTGTGTCTCCTGCTAATGCAAAATGGCCACCAATACCCATCTACACATGCAGGCTTGTCCGCGCATGCGCAGAAAACCAATTACATCATTTGCAGGAGACACAGCGCCAGCAAAAACCTGGCTGTGTTATGCGTTTCCTAGCAGTGGTTCTACCAGTAATAAAAACATAAAGCAATGGCATTACGCAAAAGCATTTGCTGCAGATTTTTTATTAGTCTGTGTCAGCTGTCCAGTTGCCTGATTCAATTTTCAAAAAACTGGTGTGGCATTTGAGTAGCCAGTTGATTTCTCAGACTTATATTTCTTGAAATTAACAAAACACATATAAGGATTAAAAACTGAGCACAATGCTGAAAACAAGCAAAAGGGAAGAGGGTAAAATACAGAAGGAATAACCTATAAACAGAAAATGCTGGACAGAATGAGCAGGTCCTGCAGCATTTGTGTGGAAGCTCAGGTTAACAGATCAGAGCATTGAACCTTGTCTAGAACTGAAAGGTAAATCCTAGATTCCTGACCAAAGATATAACTGCAGTTTGTTTTCCTTTATTTCTGTCCTGACCGCTGCCTATTCTGTTGCTCCCAATGATGTCACGGAGTAAATTACAACTGTGCAGGCACCAGATTTGCAGCAAACACAGCCATCCATCATACATGCATTTGAGAACTTCCAAACTCCACCACAACTGTGACCTAGAGAAACACTGCGTGCTGTCTGGATATTTTTGTTTCTTTCATGGGACGTGGACGTCACTGTCAAGGCCAGCATTTATTGCCCATCTCTAATTGCCCTTGAACTAAGTGGCTTTCTAGGCCATTTCAGAGGGCAGTTAAGCATCAATCACATTGCTGTGGGTTTGGAGTCACATGTAGGCCAGACCAACTAAAGGAATTGGTGAACCAGATGGGTTTTTGCAACAATCAATGTCATGGTCACTGTTACTGAGACTAGCTTTATATTTTGGATTTATTCATTGCATTTAAATTCCCCCAGCTTCTGTGGTGGGATTTGAACCCTCATCCCCAGAACATTAGCCTGGGCCTCTGGATTGCTAGTCCAGTGACATTACCACTACACCGCCTTCTCCCTTTCCCATAGGCACAACACATTGACTGGAAATAGGGAATTTAGATGGTTGGTAGCTACCATGACAACAGTAACATCTAAATTTCTGATTCTGAGACTCTGAACTTGGCTGCCCCATGGCCTGGAATTTGCTAAAATCCAGTGGACCTCCTCTGCTGGCTCAGGAATAGAACTCCCTTGCAATTTTGCAACTATCTCTTTCTGCCTTTTTCATTGCCATGGCCTCTCTACTTCCACGTCAGCTTATTGCCTTTACTCAAAAGTTTGGCTTGGATTTTATTGTTCTTTAGGCCTCCTACAAAAGTATTTCTAGTGTTGATTTCTGAGTCTGCATCATACTCACAGTGGCAAGAGAGTTTCTTTAGCTCAAGAATGTAATCTGCAACACTCTCACTTGACAACTATTTCCTTTACCAGAATGCACCTCCCATTGTAATTTCATTCATAGTCGTGTTGTAATAAGAGTTCAGAATCTCATTAATTTCAGCAGATTCCATGGGGTATCTTGGAGAACACTGGTCAAACAGGTCATAATCTGGCCCTATCATAGTGAAGTAAACATTTGCTTTATCCTCATCTATATTTTTAAGGCAGAGGTAGAGAGATTCTTGACTAACAACGGAGTCAAAAGTTATTGGGGTTAGGTTGAATGTGGAGTTGAGGCCACAATCAGATCAGCCATGGTCTCATTGAATGGCCTACTCTTGCTCCTAATTCCTGTGTTTGTATTTTATTCGCTTTCAGCCAAATGTGAAACCCAAGTTCATAATTATACTAGTCCTCTTTGTTAGGGTTGAATTCCCTTTTGTTCTCAGATATGCCTTCTGTAGGAAACACCACAGCGCCTCCCTAAACTGCCCAAACCCTCCACCCGCATGACCTTACCTGGCTCCAGGACCCATGGGCTTTTCTGCTTGTTCCTGGTTGCAGTCCCAGCAGCGTCCACTAATGCACTGTTAGTGTTGCCAGGATTGAAGGAGCTGTTGACCAATCCGATTTTGGCCTGCAGCTCCCGAGGGCGGGACTTCCTACCCAGTGATGGGTAGAAGTCCCACATTGCCCTTCATTAGCCCACCCACAGTGCATTAAGGCTGAGGGGTGAGCTGGTGTGGAGCAGATTGGCCCCACGCTGACTTTGCCTCTGTGGGGAGGTGTGACATCCACCCCCCTGTAATATTCTGTCCTATATTTTCTAAACATATTGTACCTTGCAATGTTTGATTCCCAGTCCTGATTTTTATATAGCCTTGTCTCAGTAATCTCTGTTATGCCTGGTGCCTCCAAATGCATGATTGTCTCCAGTTTCCCTGGGTGGAATTTTCCGTGCCCGCTGGCAGTGGGTGTGATAGGTGGCGTGCGCGGAAAACATGGTGCAATCTGGAAGGCAGGTCACGATTGTCCACTCAGCCTGTCGATGGCAACCATGTTTTCCACCAACTGTTGTCAGGGAGGTCGTTGTAATACATCAGCATATCATTAAAAGGCCATCCCTCCAGGGTCTTGGACACCCACCAGATCGTCCATCCATGTCGGTGGGAAAGCACAACAACATCGATGTGTTTCACAACAGCACACAGGCGACGTGCACTTGATGGCTTTCGCTTTGGTGGAGGCAACTGTTGTTGGGGTGTGTCCAGGGGGCAACTGTTGCCCAGCCTCGGAGACAACAGTTGTTGGGGGTGGGGAGGGGAGGAGGTGCGGGGCAACTGCTGCCCTGGCATTGGATCCCGCACATAAGAAATTGAATGGGGGGAGCAGGGTAGGCGAGGTAAGTGGCAATGCATGGAGACACCTGTATAAACTGACCATTCCTCTGCAAATGAGATAGTTCAGGCACAGCCACCGTGATATGATTGGGATCATGCTCCTAGGCTGTCCACCCATGCAAGCAACGCAGAGGCACCAAAGTGCCACCAAGCGCTCTAGACCTTACCTATCCTACCCCCACCCCCTGACTCCCCTTCCGCACAGACTGTGAGTCTGTGACCACTTTACTGGACCACGGAGCAGTTGGACTGCACACATTGTACAATCTTAACTTGCCAACACTGGCCATGTAGCAGCCACTGCTGGAGGCACTCACAGCCCCTTGCAATCTCAGCACCCTGGTTAGGAGCTGTCTCCCCTGTGTAGCAGGCTGAGAGGGTAGCCAAGCAGCGCACTCATCTGTGGCCATCTGAGGGGTGACCAGCACTCTCCAGGAAGCGTTAAGGGGCTAAGTACAGCTATGCTAACCACATCTCTCTCTCCCTTTCATGCCGCAGGAGGACCACATCAGGAGCGTGGGGCCTGGCGACCTAGCTGTATGCCTGATGACCTACAGAGAGCGGAGAAGATGGAGGAGAGGGTGAGGCTCCTGGCTGTGCAAAGGCAGGAGCAGCAACCTCAGGAAGAAGGGGCAGCTGGGGCTCCTGCACATGCTGCCCAGGAGTGACAGCGAGCTTTGGCTGGTCGGCGCCTAGTAACACCCAGGGCCTTTGGACACCGCCTGCCATTCCTGCAGATGACTGAGAACTAGTGTCGCCAATGACTACGCATGTCTAGGGACCTGGTGGCTCACATTTTCCACTTACTGCAAGACTTGGTGCCAAGGGGACATGGAAGGCATCCACTGCCAGTGGCTGTGAATGTGACCGTGGTGCTCAATTTCTATGCGAGTGGCTCCTTTCAGGGCTCCACAGGTGGGATTTGTAGGATTTGTAGGATTTCACAATCCGCCACCCACAAATGCATTCATGAGGTCACGGATGCCATTTTCTCGAGGGCACACAACTTTGTGCATTTGGGACTGGGACAGCCAGAATACAAGGGCCATTGGATTCTCCCAGATCTTGGGATTCTCACAGGTGCAGGGTGCGATTGACTGCACCCATGTGGCACTCAGGTCTCTGTCACTACACTTGGTGGACTTCATCAACCGCAAGGGGTTCCACTCACTGAATGTGCAGCAGATACGCAACCACCAGAAATGCATACTGCAGGCGTGCGCACGGTTTCCAGGGACTGTGCACGATGCCTACCTCCTCAGTTGGTCATAGATCCCTGGAGTCTTCCAGGGTCCATAGACACCTCGGGGACAAGGGCTACCCGCAGACACCATGGTTGAAAACACCCGTGTGGCGGCCTCAGACTGCAGCAGAGCGAAGGTATAATTAGGCTCATGCTGCAGCTCACAGCTTGGTGGAGCAGACCATCGGGATGCTGAAGATATGGTTCCGGTGCCTGGAACGGTCTGGTGGAACCCTACAATACTGTGCGCTGAGGGTGTCACACATCGTCATCATCTGCTGTGCCCTTTATAACCTGTTGCTGCCATGGGGAGACAAGCTAGCTGAGGAGATGGAGGAGCTATACATCACCTCCAATGAGGAGAACGGTGGCAGGGATGAGGGTGAAGAGATCCTCGGAGGGCATGATGACAGGATGAGGCCCTTGCACTGGCTAGACGAGGCAGACGCCCTCAACAGGCCCTCATAGCTGCTAGATTTGTGGAGGATGATGACAACATGCAGTGAGGTGACCCCATAGATCCTCACATTGCACTTGTGAACATTTGACTCCAGTCTGGATTATGGCGGTGTGAATAACCTCTGTGAGAACACTCCTGTCATAGAGATGCAATGGAGGCCCTAATAGTCGCTCAATCGCAGGAGGATGATAACGAAATGCAGCAAGGACACTCCATCAATCTTCACATAGCCTCTGAGAATGCCTGACTCCTGTCTGGCCATGGGCAGCTCACTTGTGCCTCGTGAGTAGGGTCATATCATAGAGACGCAGCCATGAAACTTTAGAAGCATCTGATCCTTTGTCCTCCTTCAGCACCTGAGCCCTTCAGGAGTACAGCATCAGTGGTCACAGATGCTGAAGAGATGGGGGCCAGCCCCTTCTCAAGGGTGCTGAGAGCAGAGAGAATGACAGAACTCTGTGACGCCTGCCCACTACATTCTGGCAGCAATGACAAGCACTACCGATGTGCAGACATCACTAATGTGTCCCGGGAGTGTGAGGCCAGACCATCACTTTGGTCTGAAGACTGCACAGAGCCCAGAGAAGAGGCCCTGGACTGAGATACCTGTCTTTAGCTTGTACGGAAAGGTTTCACATCTGAGTGACATGAATAATGCTCATCAGAACAAGGAGCCATAGGCAGGGACACATTCTTGGGAGTTTATTGACAACAGTGAATAATATGTTCAAGTGTTTAACACCCATGCCCAACTGTGCAACTAATTCTCCATAATTTCCCCAACATCATACTGGGCCTTGAGGTGGCGCAGGTGCTTAGTGGTCTTCCATCTGAGCGTACCCCTGTTCGGACGGAATTCCACATTGGCCCCAAGCCCTGAACCCTCCCTCAGGAGCTGGTGCCCTGCAGCCTGAGCCGCCTCATGTAAATGCCCTCCGTTTCCTTTAGTACGGTGTGGAGAGGTTTCCTGTATAGGCTGGTGTTGCACACCCTTCACTTCCTTGCCCTCACCCGCCGCTTGGACATGCCCTGGCGTACCTTGTTGCCATCCTGCGGTGGAGGTGCCGTTGGGGGGTCCTCTTCAAAAGTGTCCTTCCACTTTCCATTGGGGACCTGGGGTGGAGGGTGTTGCACGCAGTAGTCCCGTAGAACCGCAGGATGTGTCGGTCCACAGACTTCATGGACCACATGTATAAAGGATGTTGTAGGCTGCACTCCTGTATCAGGTATTTAAAGAGCTTTTTCTTACTGTTTTGTTTGCACTTCAGCCCCATGCACCTGATCTACGGGCACCCAGTGCAGAGGGGGGGGCCGGGAGGGAGGAGGACCTCCTCGTGAACCTGCTCCTGGGCCTGGCCAAGTTGGCCATTAACAGGTCCAGGCAGTGGGTGATCGAGGGGGTCGTCTGACCCGACTATCTGCCCCTCTTCCGTAGCTTCGTTCGCGGCCGGGTGTCCCTGGAGAAGGAGCAGACGCTGTCAGCCGGCACCATCAAGGCCTTCTGTGTCCGATGGGCATTGCAGGGACTGGGGTGTTTTATTGACCCCTTTGATCACATTTTGATTTGATGTCAATAAGTTTCCTTTGCACTTTGTCTTTTGATTTTGCAGTTTCCCTTTCAAGGGGCTGCTTTTACTTTGTCCATGATTTTGTTAATTTAGTTTAATTGTTTTGCCTCAAAAGAGTTAATTCTCCTTAACTTTCCTAACCCTGCACTACATCCTGTTGCTCCCTGGACATCCACAGTGGAGGTGGAGGCAGATTGCTGACTGTGACACCCTGTCTGTGATGACTGACATACAACCTCTGGAGGGCTGAGACTTGGCCCCGGTCTGTTTGCTTTCAGGGCCCTGCTGTGTGGTAGTGGCACCCGCTTTGGCCTGTGCAGCTGGAGCTGCGGAGGTCACAGGAAGAGAGGACTCCGATGGGCCAGGCACTCTCGGAGTCACCTGGGTGGATGGGCCCGGAGTGTGCACCTGCTGATCCTCCTCCCTATTGGTGCCCGAGGGCCCCTGGCTGGCTCCATAAACGGAAGGGGTGGCTGGAATGAGATCGAGCTGCCCGACACCCCTCTGGCATATACACTGTTGGAGACCAACTATGGCATCAGCGATGGAGTTAAGCCCGCACAGCAGTGCAGGAGCGATGTTCTGGACCAAGGTCTCCATGGCGATCACCATCCTGCCAGTGTTGACTTCAGTGCATTGGCATGCCGGCGCTATCACCTCAGACTGAAGTTGGACAAACTCCTCCATTATGCCTTGCAATCTGAGGAGTGCAGCAGACATCCCTTCCTGATGTTCCCGAGTTTGCCTTTGCAGCTCCAGCAACTGTGGCATGACCGAGTCCAAAGGCTCATGATCTGACTCGGATTCAGCAATGTTCTGGCCTCCAGTAGTCCTCTGAGTGCCGGACACTTGGGAAGTCCCTGCATCCGCCTGCTATGGATCAGACAGTGCGATGTGCTCACCAGATTGTGACCCCGGGGCTACTCTACAGCTAGGTCCCTCTGAGGTGTGTGTCTCCGCGTTGGTGGAGGGTGTGGGTGAGCGCTGTGATGGGACTTCAGGGAGGGCGCCTCCAAATTCCTCGTCAGAGGTTTCTTCGAGGCTTGATTGGAGGCTCTGGGTCATGGACCCTGTCGGCTGTTTGGCAGATGTGCCTGCGAAAGCAAGGGGAGTTAATTAGAGCACGGCAGTGGCCTATGAAAGAGGATATATCACGCATGGTATGGTTGTCTAATGAATGTTGCACTACTGGATCCTCACTTGGTAGATCATTGCCAACCTCACCATGTTTTCAAAGTCCGTCAGGACCTTGATTTCAGGCATTCTGCCATCTCTCTTGTGTGCCAGTTTGTCCTGCATGGATAGAGATGGAGAAAGTAAGCAGGAAGCCTGCCAGGCCAGATGTTAAGTATGTCTGGCCTGTGTGAGCGATGAGTGGTCCCATGGATAGGATGAGGACAATGATGGTGAGTGTGAGAGAGTGAATGGTTATGTCCCTTGAACAGTCAGTGAGTGAGGGCCCTGTGGGTGTGTGATGGGTTTGTGAGTGTGCGAGTTGAGAGTGATGAGAAGAGTGACTTATCCTGGTGGAACGGAGACCATTCGTCCTCTTGCAGGACTGGGAGGTTGTCCGCTTCTGAAGGACATTTGCGCTGACCATTGTTGATGCCGCCTCCCAGGCCTGGATTGGACATGTTGCTGCCCATCCTGCAGCCAGGGTGTGGGTACAGGACATCCCAGCAGGCCTCCGCAGCATCTGGCTGTGGAAGGAGGTGATGGCGTAGTGGTATTGTCGCTGGACTAGTGATCTAGAGATCCAGGGTAAAGCTCTGGTGATGTGGGTTTGAATCCCACCACGGCAGATGGTGGAATTTGAATTCAATAAAAATTGGAAATTAAATCTCTAACTATGGCCATGAAACCAGTGTTGATTGTTGTAAAAATCCATCTGGTTCACTAATGTCCTTTTGGAAAGGAAATCTGTCATCCTTACCTAGTCTGGGCTACATGTGACTCCAGACCCACAGCAATGTGGTTGACTCTTAAATGCCCTCTGAAATGGCCCAGCAAGCACCCCTACAAACCGCTACAAAGTCACAAAAAAGGAATGAAACCCGGCATTGACCTAGGCACAGGAAACGACAGTGGCAATCGCAGCCCTGTTGACCCTGCAGAGTCCTTCTTACTAACAACTGGGGTTAGTGCCAAAATTGGAAAAGCAACAGCCTGACATAGTCATCCTCACGGAATCATACCTTACAGATAATGTCCCAGACTCCACCAACACCAGCCCTGGGTATGTCCTGCCCCACTGGTAGGACAGGCCCAGCAGAGGTGGAGGCACAGTGGTTTTTGGCAGGGAGGGAGTTGCCCTGGGGGCCCTCAACATTGGCTCTGGATCCCATGAAGTCTCATGGCATCAGGTCAAACATGGGCAAGGAAACCTCCTGCTGATTACCATGTACCACCCTCCCTCAGCTGATTATTGAGTACTCCTCCATGTTGTACGCCACTTGGAGGAAGCACTGAGTGTGTCAAGGATGCAGAATGTACTTTGGGTGGGAGACTTCAATGTCCATCACCAAGAGTGGCTTGGTAGCACCACTACTGACTGATCTGGCCGAATCCTAAATGACATTGCTGCTTGACTGGGTCTGCAGCAGGTGGCGAGGAAGAGGACAAGAGGAAAAAACATACTTGATCTCACCCTCACCAACCTGCCTGCCGCAGATGCATCTGTCCATGACAGTATTGGTAGGAGTGACCACCGCACAGTCATTGGGAAGACGAAGTCCCACCTTTACATTGAGGATACCAACCATCGTGTTGTGTGGCACTACCACTGTGCTAAATAGGATAGGTTTTGAACAGATCTAGCAACTCAAGAGTGGGCATCCATGAAGCACTGTGGGCCATCAGCAGCAGCAGAATTGTACTCGAACACAATCTGTAATCTCATGGCCCACCATATCCTCCTTTGTACCATTACTATCAAGCCAGGGGATCAACCCTCGTTCAATGAAGAGTGCAGGAGGGCATGCCAGGAGCAGAACCAGGCATACCTAAAAATGAGGTGTCAACCTGGTGAAGCTATAACACAGGACTACTTGCATGCCAAACAGCAAGTGATAGACAGAGCTAAGTGATCCCCCAACCAACGGATCAGATCTAAACTCTGCAGTCCTGCCACATCCAATCATGAATGGTGGTGGACAATTAAACAACACACTGGAGGAGGAGCGTTTGCAACAATCTTCAGCTAGAAGTGCTGAGTGGATGATCCATCTCGGCCTCCTCCGGAGATCCCCATCATCACAGATGCCAGTCTTCAGCCAATTTGATTCACTTCATGTGAGATCAAGAAATTGCTGAAGGCACTGGATACTGCAAGGGCTATGGGCCCTGACAATATTCTGGCAATAGTACTGAAGACTTGTGCTACAGAACTTGCCGAGCCCCTAGCCAAGTTGTTCCAGTGCAGCTGTGACAATGGCATCTATCTGGCTATGTGGAAAATTGCCCAGGTATGTCCTGTACACAAAAAGCAGGACAAAGCCAACCTGGCCAGTTACTGCCCCATCAATCTAATCTCGATCATCAGTAAAGTAATGGAAGGGGTCATAACAGTGCTATCAAGCGGCACTTGCTTAGTAATAACCTGCTCACTGATGCCCAGTTTGGGTTCCACTAGGGCCACTCAGCTCCTGACCTCATTACAGCCTTGGTTCAAGCACGGACAAAAGAGCTTAACCCCCGAGGTGAGGTAAGAATGACTGCTCTTGACATCATACAGCATCTGACCGAGTGTGGCATCAAGGTGCCCTAGCAAAACTGGAGTCAATGGAAATCAGGGAAAACTCTCTGCTGGTTGGAGTCACAAAAGAAAATGGTTGTGTAGTTGGAGGTCAGTCAGCTCAGCTCCAGGACATCACTGCAGGAGTTCCTCAGGGTAGTGTCCTCGGCCCAACCATCTTCCGCTGCTTCATCAATGACCTTCCTGCTGTCATAAGATCAGAAGTGAGGATGTTCGTTGATGATTGCACAATGTTCAGCACCATTTGCGACTCCTCAGGTACTGAAGCAGTCCATGTCCAAATGCAGCAAGACCTGGACAATATCCAGGCTTGGGCTGACTAGTGACAAGTAACATTCACGCCACACAAGTGCCAGGCAATGACCATCTCCAACAAGAGAGAATCCAACCATCGCCCCTTGATGTTCAATGGCATTACCAACGTTGAGTCCCCCAGTATCAACATCCTGGGGGTTACCATTGACCAGAAACTGAACTAGACTAGCCATATAAGTACTGCGGCTACAAGAGCAGGTCAGAGGCAAGGAACCATGTGATGAGCAACTCACCTCCTGACTCCCCAAAGCCTGTCCACCATCTATTAGGCACAAGTCAGGAGTGTGAAGGAATACGCTCCACTTGCCTGGATGAGTGCAACTCCCACAACACTCAAGAAGCTTGACACCGTCCAGTACAAAGCAACCCACTTGATTGGCACCACATCCACAAACACTCTCTCCCTCCAACATCGATGCATGGTAGCAACAGTGTGTACCATTTACAAGATGCACTGCAGGAATTCACCAAGGCTCCTTCAATAGCACCTTCCAAACCCATGACCACTACCATCTGGAAGGACAAGGGCAGCAGATACATGGGATTGCCACCACCTGGAAGTTCCCCTCCAAGTCACTCACCATCCTGATTTGGAAATATATCGCTGTTCCTTCACTGTCACTGGGTCAAAATCTGGTAACTCCCTTCCTAACAGCACTGTGGATGTACCTACACCACATGGATTGCAGCAGTTCAAGAAGGCAGCTCATTCGCCCACCTACCATCACCTCCGCTTCATCAAGCTGAGCTCCATAGTTAAATTCCAGCCATGTGCACACACCTCAGTGCTTCCACGAAAGATGTGCACGACAGATAAGAAGTCTGCAGCCTCCAGGTGTAGTGACACATCACTGGAATGCCATTTGAATGCTGTGGAGTCCTGCCAGGATGACCTCTACCCCCACCCAGGCCGCAGGATGGACATCAGTGTGACCAACCAGGCTTGGGAGGCAGTGGCAGCGGTGGTCAGTGCCAACGCCCTTCATAAGAGGACAGCCACTCAGTGCCGCAATAGGATGAATAATCTCCTGAATTCCGCCAGGGTAAGTCAGACTTCTCATCACTCTCAACTCACACACTCACAAACCCATCACACATCCACAGGGATCTCACTCACTGCCTGTTCAAGGGACATCACCATTCACACTCTCACACTCACCGTCATTGTCCTCATCCCATCCACGGCATCACTCACCATCCACACATGCCAGGCACACTTAAGATCTGGCCTGGTAGGCATCCTGGTTACACTTTCTCCATCTCTATCCATGCAGGACAAGCTGGCACACAACAGGATGGAGAGGTCGCTGACCCATGGAGGAATGCTTGAAATCATGATCCTCATGGACTTTTGAAACAAACCTCAGTGCTTCCTGTGGACCATTCCTGTGCTGATGGTGAGGTTGGCGGTGCTCTACCAAGTGAGGATCCAGCAGTACAACATCCATCAGATAATCATGCTGTGAGTGATGTGTCCTGTTTCACAGGCCACTGCCGTGCTCTAATTATCTCTCCTTGCTTTCACAGGCACATCTGGCAAACAGCTGACAGAGTCCATGACCCAGGGCCTCCAATAAAGCCCCGAAGAAACCTCTGATGAGGAATCTGAAGTCCCATCACAGCGCTCACCCACATCCTCCACTAATGATGTGATACACACCTCGGTGGCACTTAGCTTTAGAATAGCCTTGGGATCACAATCTGCTGAGTACATTACACTGTCTGATCCACAGCAGACATTGGTAAAGACTTCCCAGATCTCCGGAACTCAGAGGACTACTGGATGCCAGAAATTTGCTGAGTCCGAGTCAGATGCCAAGCTTCTGGATTCAGTCATGTCATAGTTGCTGGAGCTGCAAAAGAAGCTCGGGAACATCAGGGAGGGATGTCCGCTGCACTCCACGGATTGTAAGGCACGATGGAGGAGTCTGTCGTCTGAGGTGATAGCGCTGGCATGCCAATGCACCAATGTCAACACTGGGAGGATGGCAGCTGCCATGGAGACCTTGGTCCAGAATGGCACCTCCGCACTGCTGCATGGGCTCAACTCCATCGCTGATGCCATTGTTGGCCTCCAACCGTGTATAAGCGAGAGGGGTGGGAGGAGCTCGATCTCACTCCATCTACCGCTTCTCCTCAAGGAGTCAGCCTGGGGCCCTCAGGCATCCATAGGGAGGAGGATCAGCAGGTGCACACTCCGGGGCCATCCATCCAGGTGATTCGGAAGTGACCGGCCCATCCGACTCCTCTCTTTCTGTGACCTCAGCAGCTCCAGCTGCACAGGCCGAGGAGGGTGCCATTGCCACACAGCAGGACCCTGAAAGCAGGCCGGGGCCCTCCAAGTCCTGGCCCCCCAGAGGACGCCTGCCAAGGCATCACAGTCAGCAGGCTGCTTCCACCTCCGCTGTGTTGTCCAGGGAGCACCAAGACATCATGGCGGGATTATTAAAGTTAAGAAGAATTAACTCTTTCGAGTATAAACACGTTTCCATCTGTTCCTATTCAGATGAAGTTACATTGTTTCATAGTTTGTCATTGTGAGATTTGAACTCTTGATCTTGGGGATACAAACCCAGTACCATAACCACTTGGCTATTTTAGGCCAAGCGTTAAGAAGAATTATTTGCACAGCCTGGGCACGGGTGTTAATCACTTGTACATAATATTCTCTATTGTCAATCAACTCCCAAGAATGTCTCCCTGCCTGTGGCTCCTTGTTCTGATGAGCAGTGTTCTTGTCACTCAGTTGTGAAACCTTTCTGCACAAAATAAAGGCAGGTGTCTCAGTCCAAGGCCTCTTCCCTGTGCTTTGTGCAGCCTTCAGACCAAAGTGATGGTCTGGCCTCACACACTCTGGACACATTTTGATGCTTGCACCTCGATGATGCTTGTCATTTGTGCCAAAATGTCATCAGCAGGCATCACAGAGTTCTCTTATTCTCTCTGTGTTCCCTCAGCACCTTTAGTGTGGTCCTGGCCCCCATCTCTTAGTATCTGTGACCAGTGATGCTGTGCTCCTGAAGGGCTCAGGTGCTGAAGATGGACAAAGTATCAGATGCTTCTAAAGTTTCATAGCTGCGTCTCCATGATATGGCCCTGATCACAGAGCACAAGCGAGCTGCCCTCAGCTAGACAGGAGTCAGACATTCTCAGACTATATGTGAAGATCCATGGAGTGTCCTCACTGCATGTTGTCATCATCCTCCTGCAATGGAATGACTATTAGGGCCCCCACTGTGTCTCCATGACAGGAGCATTCTCACAGAGGGTATTGGCGCTGCCATAAGCCAGACTGGAGTCAAAAGTTCACAGATGCAATGTGAGGATTTATGGGGTCACCTCACTTCATGTCATCGTCATCCTCCACAAATCTTGCAACTATGAGGACCTCCTGAGCGCGCCTGCCTTGTCTAGCCAGTGCGAGGGCATCATCTCAGTCGCGTCACCTTCAAGGACTTCCTCACCCTCATCCCCATCAGCGTCCTCCTCATCGGAGGAGACTTGCAGCTCCTCCATCTCCCCCTCAGCCAGCTTCTCACCCCATTGCAGTGCCAGGTTGTAAAGGGCACAGCAGACAACAATAATGCGTGACACCCTCTGCGGACTGTATTGCAGGGCTCCACCAGACTGGTACAGGCACCGGAAGCTCATCTTCAGCATCCTGGTGGTCTGCTGCACCAAGTTGTGGGTTAAAACCATACCCACCTCCATCCCACTCCACCTGACAGGGCAGCTTTACCCATTGGACTGCAGGCTGTGCTCTCAGCTCAGGCACAGGCATTCTCCTTACCCGCACTGCAAGGCTGCACTGTTAGCTTGAACCATCGGGGGTGCTGGTCCAAACCAGGATGCTGACATTGCAAGGTGCTGTGACTGCCTCCACCAGTGACTGCTCCATGGCCAGATTTAGCAAGGAGACTGTGCAATGTATGCAGTCATCCAACTGTTATGCAGTCCACTAAAACGCTCATGACTTGCTGTGCTGGAGGTTGAAAAGCTCTGGAGCACTTGGTGGCACGTTGATGCCTCTGTGTGGACAGATCAATTAGAGACCCAACTCCAATCATATCAATGTGGCTGCACCTGAACTGCCTCAGCGGAATGGTCACTTTATACAGGTGTACCTAATGCACAGCCACTTCCCTCATCCATCCTACCCCCCACCCTTAATGCTTGTGCGCTATATTCAACAGCAATGCTGCCCTTCCCCCCACCCCCCCCACAAGTCACCTCAACGGCAGGGCTGTCTTTTCCCCCCAGCTCCCCACAAGTTGCCTCAACCTCAAGGCAGCTGTTGCCCGACCCCCTGCAAGCCACCTCAAGCTTAAAGTCCAACAGATGACCCTGGCAACCTTTGCACATTGTTGCTGTGTACTCACTTCTGAGTTCCCCTCAAAGTGCAGACTGCCAAATGCATGCCTTTTATACGCTGTTGTGAAAGGGATGGACAATACGGCATGGGGACGATTCTGGCAGGTTGGCCTAAAAATGATATTCAGATGTATTACAATGAGGATCCCGAAGTCAGATGGCAAGAAATCTGGCCCTCTGTTAGCGGGCTGAGTGGACGATCACGAACCATCGTGCCATTTTGTCTGTTCACACCACAAACATGTCTAATGCCGGCGGGCATGGAAAATTCCGACCTACGTCTCTGGAAACAGGGGTGCCACAGGTGTCAAAATGGAAATCTGTGCTAGGATACAATGGAATTGGTCAGTTGAAGAGCTGTTTATTACTCCAGACTTTATGTATTGACTTTGTATGTTTCCAGGATGCAGCGTATATACCTCAGAGAGTGGACAGCTTCAGTGCGATCGTGGATGCACACAAAGCTGAGCTGACTGCATTAGCCCAAGTGTCTCGAGAAGCTGCGGAAGCCAGGAAAAACATGTGGGTGAGGACCAGAAATCCTACAACACAAAGAACATGCTAGATTTTTAAAAATCGTTATTTCATGGGATGTGCATGTCACTGGCAAGGTCAGCATTTGTTGCCCATCCCTAATTGCCCTTGAACTGAATGGCTTGCTAGGCCATTGTTGTGGATCTGGAGTCATATGTAGGCCAGACTGAGTAAGGATGGCAGATTTCCCTTCCTAAAGGACATTAGTGAACCAATTTTTACAACAATTGTTTGTTTCATAATCACCATTACTGAGACTAGCTTCATATTCCAGATTTATTTTTTGAATTCAAATTCTGCCATAGCTTATATGAGAATTGGATAATTACTTTAAAAAAAATTAGAAATACAGATAGGGCAGGAAAATAGAACTAGACTACTGTGATAGGATTTGAAACCCACGTCCCCAGAGAATAAGTCTGAGTCTCTGGATTACTAAGCCAGTGATATTACCACTGTGCCGCCATCTCTCCCCAAACAGAGTAAAGCTTTCTCTACACTGTGCCCATCAAACTCTTCTGGGGAAGGTACAGCATAGTTAGATAACAGAGTTCTATTGAATCTGTGTTGCTGCTCATTCCTCAGTCAGAACAATCTAGTTCTATTTTCCTTCCCTATCTGTATTTCGCATTTTTTAAAAATTAATTATCCAATTCTCATATAAGCTATGCTTCTTCTCTGGAACAGTAGTCACTGTGGTAAATGTTTAATGTTCTGACAGTCCTCTGAATGGGGGAAAATAAAAGTCCTGTAATTTCTTGAATCAGTGTGACTTGTTTTGAGCTGTTCTTCATAAGATACCTGTTCATTGCTGCTATCATTCTTGTGAACCTTCACTTTCTGGCCTCATCCTTTCTAAAATGGAGTGCCCAGGACTATGCACAGTATTGTGACCTCATCAATGTCTTATGCCAATTTAATTTTGTTTCTTTGCTTTTATATTTGATGCCTCATGTGTGAAGCATTGAATTCTGTTTTCTTTTTCTGCCTGCACTCTAACTCTGTTGTCCCTAGATCGCTCTCCTGTTACTCCGTTAAAATTTAAACATTTGGAATGTACTTCCTGTCCCTTTCTGTTTCCCGAGAATATACTACCACATATTGCTGTGCATTAAATTGTATGTACTATCTACACATCCCACTAAGTCAGTGTACTTATAATCTTCCTGCATTCCTCCTCACTGTTTCCCTACCTCCAGCAGACTTTGACATATATCTCTTGTGGTTCTGTTCAAAACATTTACATAAATGGAAAACGAGGTAGGTTCTAGCAAGGATTCCCAGGCTACACCCCGATATACATCCACTTGTCTATACAGTTACCTTTACATATATCCTTTCATAGCATGTGCCTCAATTTTCCTAACTACTGTCTTCCAGCGACATATACGTGTTAAATATTTGAAATGGTACCTTCAGCTGTGTTAAGCTATTGGATGATTTTTATTTTTCACTGTATAAAGATCGAGTTGGATGCTCTGGAGAAGTCATACAGCACGGAGAAGAAAGAACGAGATACCATACTTGCCAACCGGAGAAAGCTGCTGAACTTGGAGAAATACGCCCTGAAGCGTGTAAGGTTGGAGCAAGTTTGCTTCTGTTCCTGTGTCCGGAGTAGTGTCTGCTTTGAGAGGGATAGTTATTACAGCCACCTTATTAATCCAGAAGAAAGGAATCTTTAACAACAGAAAAACTCCTTTCGATGCAATCTAGTACTCCAGTCACTGCGACCCTTTCTTTGTAAGGTCAACGTCATCTATTCTCCATCACTTGAGTACAGACAGTTGAGGAGTGAACTAATCAAATTGTTTCAAATGATAGAGATTTGATAGGTTATATAGAAATAAACTAATTCCTCTGATTGGATGAGTCCAGAGCAAACGGGGCATAATCTTAAAGTTAGGCTGTGCAGGAGTGAAATCAGGAATATTTCATCACACAAAGGTAGTGAAAATCTGGAATACCCTCCCTTTAATGAAGCTGTTGAGGTTGGGCGTCAATTGAAAATTTCAAAATTAAGTGATCAATTTTTGTTAAACAAGAGTGTTAAGGATTATGGAACCAAAGGGATTGATGGACTTAAGATACAAATCAGCCATGATCCAAATAAATGGTGGATATGACTCAAGCCTCATGTTCCAACCCCCCACAAAGGCTATGCTGTGGGCATTTAAGATTTGAAGACTGACAGTGATAGATTTTGGTTGTGTAAGGATATCAAGGACTATTGAGTAAAGGTGGAAAAAAGGAGACAACCATGATCTCAGTGAATGTCAGAATACTTTTTGAGGAATAGCATATCCCTCTGGCACCAAATGGTGTCTCCCAGTGTGGCACCAAAGACATCTCCCCACCCCACACACTGGGGCCCCAAACAGTGTCTCCCCTCCTCCCCTACCTCATGCACCCCTAAATGGCATTTCCCTGCCCCCTCCAATCCTGGCACCCAAAAATGTCTTTACCCCAAGCCCCCACCCCTCCACCTCAAATGGTGTCTCCTCAACATCTTGGGGGTCTCAAATGGCATTTCCAACCTCCCCATCAGAGCCCCAAACCACCCAACCACACCCCGCTCATCTTGGTCCTCAAATGGTATCCCCAATCCCCAGTACCCAAACAGCACCTTCCACCCCACCTCCAATAGCATCTCCCCACATCCACACCAGAGAGGGGGGTGGGTGGGGGAAGGCCAACTGGTGTCTCGCCACCCTGCAGTGGTCTGAAATAGCAAATACAAGAGTTGATATTGCAAACGTCTCTCATTTGCAAACCTTTCCTTTTTAGATCGATGCTTCTTCTCTCAGATCTGGCAGTGGGCAATCATCAGCTGCAGGATTAAAATCAAAAAAAAGTTTTTCAGGTAACAAAGATCTGAAATATATCTAAATATTGGGTAATGCAGGAACAATTATACAAAATACTGGACATGGCAAGTGGAATTGTATTAAATACCGGGTAATATGGTGGAATTATATTAAACACCTGGTGCAAATATTTTAGCTTGGCAGACGGGTGCGTGCTCGACCCGCTCGAGCGTGAAATGATGCATGTTGACGTTGGACGAGCGCCCTGACATCAATGCGCAGTCGTGCGATAGTTTGATAGTGGGCATGCGCCGTAGTCAGCAGTGTGCCCGCTGACAATTAAAAGGCCTGTTAAAGCCATTAAAGAATCACTTAAGTTAAACTTTTCGCTGCCCATCCAACCTAATGGTTGGCGAGCAGCTGAAAAGGCCAAGCGGCCTTTGCATTTTTTTGGAAACCTCATCCTTAAAGCTTAAAAATTTAATTAATAACATGTCCCTGCTCATGTGTCATGTGACAGAGTCACATGAGGGGACATATTTTATAACATTTTTCAAATCTTTAAAATGCATAGATTTGCCTCAGGGAGATTTTCAAGTCCACACTCATGCACATGCGCAAAGTTAGCTCTCGCCCTCCGCCCCCCCAACCGCACAGGCAGCGCTGAGCGCTGCTGCTCATGTTTCACCCTGGGCAGGCCTCAATTGGCCCGCCAGCGTAAAATCACGGTCCAGTCACGATCTCAGGCGGTGGCTGGCTTCCTGATTGACCCCGTCTGAGCTGCTGAGCCCACCTGACATGGGCTAAATTCTGCCTCTGGTAATATGGTGGAATTATATTAACGACTGGGCAATTTGGCAGAATTATATTAAACACGAGGTAATATAATGGATTTATATTAAATACGGGAAATATGGTAGAATTATATTAAATACCGGGCAATATGGTGGAATTATATTAAACACTAGGGGCAAAATTTTTAGCTTGGTGGGTGGGTGCACGGCCAACCCGCTCGAGCGTGAAATGACGTGCGTTGACATCAACCGAGTGTACTAATGTCAACGCGCAATCGCGCAATAGTTTAGTCGGCGGGCGTGCACCGGAGTTGGCAGTGCGCCCACCGACAATGAAAAGGCCTATTAAGGCCATTAAGCAATCAATTAACTTAAATTTTTCGCTGCCCTTCCGGTTGGTGAGCAGGCGAAAAGGCCAAGCGGCCTTTGCATTTTTTTGAAAACCTCGTCCATGGGGTGGGATGAGGTTTCCAAAAGCAAATAAAAATGAAATAAAAGTTTTAGAATTTAATTAATAACATGTCCTTGCTCATCTGACAGTCACATGAGAGGACATGTTTTATAACATTTTTATTTTCTTCTTTAATTTTTTCTATAACTTTTCATCTCCCTGAGGCAACTCTGTGCCTCAGGGACATTACGAAGCATGCACTCATGCGTGAATGTCGCGCTCCCCCGCTCGCCCTCCACTGGCAGTGCTCAGCGCTGCCGCTCATGTTTCACACTGGGTGGGCCTTAATTGGGCCGCCAGCGTGAAATCGCCTTCCAGCCACAATCGCGGGCAGTGGTCGGCTTCTCGAATGCCCCTGCCCACCCTGCTGAGCCCACCCAACATGAGTGAAATTCTGCCCCAGGTAAATGGTGGGATTATATTAAATACCAGGTAATATGGTGGAGTTATACTAAACACTGGGTGATATGGTGGAATTATATTCAATACCAGGTAATATGGTAGAATTATATTAAATACCAGGGGCAGAATTTTACCCTTGAGGACCACACTGATCAGAACATACCTGCATCACACCCGCTCTCTCAAACAGGCACCAGTGCAGATATCAGCACCTCGGTGAGCATAAGATCGCCAGCTACTATCTCGGTGCACATTGGTGAGGGCACTTCACACTTGCTTGAGGTGCTGGTGGAGGCAGAGAGTGCCCAGGGCACCAGCAGTCAGAGGACTGCTGGGGATCTGGACAATGCTCAGTCAATTGCTGTTGATGTGCCTCTGGAGTTGTCCATGAGACAGCTGATGCTGGACATCCAGCAGGGCGTGCAGGAGGATCTGACAGAGATACATGAGGGAATGTGTGCCATGGTCTCTGTTGTTGACTCTCATGGCTGAGCACAATGCCTCCTCCATGGAGAGAGTGGTGACTCTCATGGAGAGGCTTCTCCAGGAACTGAATCAGGGGTTCATGGGGTTGCGCTTGGTCCTGCAAGCCCACACACCGGCTATCACCTCAGGTGGCCAGTGTCAGTGTGGGAAATGGATTGGGCACCCAGTATCCCAGCTAGGTGCCCGTCCATCAGTGGTGAGCAGGGAGGTCCAGAGCAACCTCACTTTGGTGCGTGAGCTGTCTGTCATCCCTGTGGGCTCCTCTCAGAGGCCGGCTGCTCCTCCGCCCCCCTGCCAGTGATCATGGCATCCGATGAGGCTGTGGCGACTGGGGAGATGCCAGCCATGGCACTGGCTACTCCCTCCCAGGCGGGGCCAGCACAGGCTCCACGAGCCAGGGGATGCCTGCCAAAGTCATCAAGGCCAACAGGACAGCAGAGTGAGCTGGCTGTCTCCAATGCCGGTGCCAGCGATGGGGGAGTACCGAGATGTAGCACCTGCAAGCAAAAACTGCAAGCAACTTAAATCACAACATGGCCTGATCACAGGCGATATTTGTTTCCCCCATTTTTCTGTCCAGTGTTTATTGTCGTGATGGAAAACGCCTGTCAAATGTTAATTTGTAGAAAGTTTGTCAGGCTGTTAATTGTCTGTTAATTAAATGTACTTTTGTGCAACTGGCCTCTGGATGCTTCATTTGTACTGTAGGTGCAGGGTAGGCCTTGATGTTATGATAGACGTGTTTCTCCTTACACTATGTGCCTTTGCAATAAAGTTTATGTATTTGACAGAGGAACTGGTCCTGTCAGGGATCAAGTATGGAGCCTGCAGTCCTAGCATGTGGTGGTGGCTCTTATTTGGTAGGCTATCTGAAGAAGCATTGGATTAAAGTGTCCCAGGTGTCCCTGCCTCCCTTAAGGTTACCCAGATCCGCGTCTGTGCCCTCAGCGTTCTCCTGACTGTGCGTCTCCTTGGATTCACTATTGGACCCATCGTCTGTTGCCTGAGCAGCTACGTCAAGATCTTCTTCCTGCACTGGGTCCCCCCCTTTCCAGTGCCAGATTGTGGAGAGCGCAGTGAGACATGACCTGGGGGGTATTTAGATTGTGCCCCCTGATTGGAAGTGCATCTTGAGAAGGCCTATGGTTCTCCGTACCACTGCCCTTGTGGAGGCATGGCTCCTATTGTACCACTGCTCAGCCTCTGTTCTTGGGTGGCAGAGACGTGTCATGAGCCACCTTCTGAGGGGATAGCCCTTGTGACCCAGCAGCAATCCGTCCAGTTGAGCTGGAGCACTGAAGAGCCTTGGTACCTGGGAGTGTCTCGGGATATAAGCATCATGGGAGCTGCCAGGGTACCTTGCACAGACTTGTAGAATCAGTATCCTGTGATCACACACTATCTGGATGTTCGTGGAGTGGAATCCTTTCCTGTTGATGAAGGCACTGGGCTCACCCGCTGCGCTTTGATGGCCACACGTGTGCAATCGATGGCACCCTGGATGTAGGGGAACCCAGCAATTGCTGCAAAGACTCTGGCTCACTCTGCCCGGCTGGTCTTGTCCTGTATGGTAATGAATGAAATTAATGCACTAAACACAGCATCTGTCACTAGTTTGACGCAACTGTGGACAACTGATTGGGAGACTCCACACAGATCCCCACTGACCCCTGGAAGGAGCCGGAGGCATAGAAGTTGAGGTCAACTGTGACCTTCCAAGCCACTGGCATGGGGTGTCCACCCACACAGTCAGAGCTGATCTCAGGGTCGATCCTCTGACACATGGAGGTCACTATCTTCCTTGAGAGGTGGAGCCTCCTTCGGCATTGTACCTCAGACATACTGAGGTGGATGCATCACCGCCTGTAAACCCTGGCAGCAGCATAGTGGCGTCTTCTGCAGCCCCTTCTGCCTTGGACTACCTGCTGCCCTGTGCACCTTGTGCCAGTGCCTTTCTTCCTACAAGTTGCTCCCCAGGAGGCTAAATAGGGACACCTAGCTGCCTCCCAATTCTGGCCCTCTCTCCCTCTTCAGAGGAGGTGCCTCCAGTGGAGACCACAATCCCCATTCCCAGGATAAGGGAAGGCTGTCTGATACCCGGAAGGCCCCACACAATGTGAATCCTCCAGGGAACTGGAAAACAACACTGAGTCCTGAACTGAAGCCTTGAAATTCTATGAATGAAGCTCTGAAGCGAGATGAAGCTGTCCTGGCCACAGAAGCAACCAGTAGCAAGTAATATCCTGCACTCATCACTAATCACTTTGACAAACCCACTGACCCCTCTTATCCTGCCCGTGGATGAGGTTTTTGAAATTGTGGTCTGCTCACCTTGCCCATTGGGCCGGTGCGACGGCCGAAAAATCGCATGGGCTATGCAAACTCAGAGGCAATTGGTGTCTCAAGGGCCTTAACTGGCCTCTTAATTAATGGCAGGCGTGCCTCCATCTCGTGCCTGCCTAGTGGAATATCGCGAAAGTGCACATTGACGTTGGCACGCTCGGCCAATGTCAACGCACTTTACCTCACGCTTGGGCATGTCGGGCACATGTCTGCATGCTGAGCTAAAAGTTCTGGTCCGGGTAAAATGGTGGAATTATATTAAATACGAGTAGTATGGTGGAATTATATTAAATATGGGTAGTATGGTGGAATTATATGAACATCAGGCAACATGGTGGAATTATATTGGGCAGGATTTTTACCTTGGCAGGCGGGTGTGGTGGGCGGGCCTGGGAGCGGCCACGAAACCGAGCACCACCTACAATTGGGCCCCGACCGCAATTGCACGTTGGCTGGCCAATTAACGGCCAGTCTGTGTGAAAGGCACACTAAGAGCTTTTGTGCTGCCGGGGTGGGGGCAAGAGGATTGTGAGTGCTGAAGTGTGCGCATGCCTGGGGGAGTGCGCACTGACAGCTCACTGAAGGCACAGAGCTGCCTCAGGGAGCTGTAGGATTTTCAAATGAAAAATAAACTTTTTACATATTTTGTAAATATGTCCCCACAGGCAACTCAGTCACATGAAGAGGGACCTGTAAAGAAGGATGTTAAAAAGTTTTTATTGATTTTTTTAGTAACCGTTGGAAACCTCATCCCGCCCTTGGATGAGGTTTCATTAAAAATGCAAAGGCCGCCTGGCCTATTCGCCCAGCCATCAACCAAATGGTTGAGTGGGTAGTGAAAAATGCTGCTTAATTAATTACTTAAGAGCCGTAAGAGGGCTATTAATGGTCGGTGGGCACGCTGCCGCCTCTCTCACACATCCGCCGACCAAAGGATCACAAGAGTGCTCAATGATGTTGGGACACTTGCCCGACATCATCGCACGTCATTTTACGCTCAAGTGGGTTGGCCGAGCACCGGGCGATATGGTGGAATTATATTAAATACCGTCTAATATGCTGGAATTATATTAAATATCGGGTAAAATGGTGGAATTATAATAAACACTGGGTAACATGGTGGAATTATATTAAACACAGGTAATATAGTAGAATTATATTAAACACGGGTAATATGGTGGAATTATAGAGGCTGGGGACACTGGAGCATCCGCGAGTCTGAGAGCATCGTGGATTGCACATTTAGAGAGGTGGTCACACCGCAGCTGAAGGGACTTGAGGAAAGAAGGGAATGGGTGACCACCAGGCAGTCCAAGAGAAACAGGCAGATAGTTCAGGAGTCCCCTGGGGTTCCACTCACAAATTGGTATTCCATTTTGGAGGCTGATGAGGGCACTGGTTCCTCCAGGGAGTGCAGACAGAGCCAAGCTTCTGGCACCATAAGCAGCCTGTCTGTGCAGGATGGGAGGAAGAGAGGAAGAACAATAGTAATAGGGGATTCTATAGTCAGGGGAACAGATAGGCACTACTGTGGCCGTCGATGTGACTCCAGGATGGTGTGTTGCCTCCCTGGTGCCAGGGTCCGGGATGTCACTGAATGGCTTCAGGGCATCCTGAAGGGGGAGGGTGATAAAGCAGAGGTCATTGTACATGTTGGTACAATGACATGGGTAGAAAGAGGGTTGAGGTCTTGCATCAAGAATTCAGGGAGTTAGGCAGTAGACTAAAAAGCAAGACCTCTCAGGTTGTAATCTCTGGATTACTCCCAGTGCCACATGCTAGCGAGCTCAGAAATAGGAGAATAGCACAGGTGAATATGTGGCTTAAGAGTTGGTGCAGGAGGGAGGGTTTTAGATTCCTGGATCACTGGAACCATTTCTGGGGAAGGTGGGACCTGTACAAACGGAACGGTCTACATTTGAACCAGAGCGGGACTAACATCCTTGTGGGCGGGTTCGCTACTGCTGTTGGGAGGAGTTTAAACTAATTTGGCAGGGGGAGGGGACACAGAATGTTAGCAGAATAGGGACATATCATAATACAGTAAAACAATTAAGTCAGAGGGAATACAGCTGCATTAAGTTTCAAGGGAGTTAGGCCAGGCTGGATGGCCTCTACTTTAATGGCAGGAGTATTACAGGCAAAATGGATGTTAAGGGTGAGGATTGACACGTGGAATTGTGATATAGGAGCCATCACTAAGATGTGGTTGAGGGAGGGGCAGGATTGACAGCTCAACATTCTGGGATACAGAATCTTCAGGTGAGACAGGGGAGTGGGCAAAAGAGGAGGAGGCGTTGCATTATTAGTTAAGGAGTCCGTTACTGCAGTAAGGAGAGATGATATCTTGGAGGGGGCATCGAATGAAGCTTTGTGAGTAGAGCTTAGGAATAAAAAAGGGGCAGCCACATTGTTAGGTGTTTATTATAGACCCCCAGATAGTCAGCGGGAATTTGAGGAGCAACTATGTGCACAATTTGCGGAGGTGTGTAAAAACAATAATAATAGGGTAATTATATCAGGTGATTTCAACTTTCCCAACATTAATTGGGATAGACATAATGTTAAGGGCTTGGATGGAGTGGATTTCTTGAAATGTGTACAGGAGAACTTTTTAGGTCAATATGCAGAAGGTCCAACAAGGGACAGCACAGTGCTGGACCTAATTCTGGTGAATGAAGCCAGACAGGTGGCTGAGGTGGTGGTGGGGGAGAATTTTAGTGATAGCGACCACAAGATGGTACAATTTAAGCTTGTTATGGACAAAGAAATAGACAAGTTGCAAAAAAATGCTTTGGATTGGGGGAGTGCGGATTTTAGTAAAATAAGGCAGGATCTGGCCAAGGTAGACTGGGAACAGCTACTTGTGGGGAAATCAGAGGAGCAGTGGGGGGTGTTCAAAAAGGAAATGGGGAGGGTACAGGCTCAACATGTTCCCTCTAGGGTCAGAGGAAGGAGTAACAAGCCTAGAGAACCATGATGACCAGTGATATTCAGGATACGATGAGAAAGAAAAGAAAGGCTTTTAGCAGGTACAAGGGGAGCAAATCAGCGAAGGCATTAGTGGAGTACCGAAAGTGCATGGTGGAGCTTAAGAAAGCAATTCGGAGAGCAAAGAGGGGATATGAGAAAGCTCTGGCTGGTAAAAGTAGGGAAAATCCCAAGATATTCTATAAGTATATTAATGGGAAGTGGTAACTAGGGAAAGAGTAAGACCCATTAGGGGCCAAGGGGGCAATCTATGGGTGGAGCCAGAGGACACCAGTCGAGTGTTGAACGAATACTTCTCATCCATCTTCACCCAAGAGAATGAGAATGAAGGTTTCGAACTCAGGATGAGAGACTGTGAGGTTCTTGAGCAAATTGATATAGGGAGTGACAAGGTATTGGAGGTGTTGGCAGGCTTAAAAGTAGACAAATCTCCAGGTCCGGATGATTTGTGTCCCAGACTGCTGAGGGAGGCAAGGGAGGAGATTGCAGGGGCTCTGACCCAAATTTTTAATTCCTCTCTGGCCACGGGGGAGGTGCCAGCGAATTGGAGAACAGCTAATGTGGTTCCACTATTTAAGAAGGGTTGTAGAGATAAGCCAGGGAACTACAGACCAGTGAGTCTCACATTAGTGGTAGGGAAACTATTAGAGAAAGTTCTGAAGGAGAGAATCTATCTCCACTTGGAGAGGCAAGATTTGATCAGGGATAGTCAGCATGGCTTTGTCAGTGCCTAACAAATTTGATTGAATTTTTTGAGGAGGTGACCGGTGTGTAGATGAGGGTAGTGTAGTTGATGTAGTTTATATGGATTTCAGCAAAGCCTTTGACAAGGTGCCACATGGGAGACTTATAAAGAAGGCAAATGTACATGGGATACAGGGTAATTTGATAAGGTGGATTCAAAATTGGCTTAGTTGTAGGAGACAGAGTGATGACAGAAGGATGCTTTAGCGACCGGAAGCCAGTGTCCAGTGGTGTACCACAGGGATCTGTGCTGGGTCCCCTATGATTTGTCATTTATATAAACAACATAGATGACTATGTGGGGGGTAGGATTAGTAAGTTTGTGGATGACACAAAGATTGGCTGGGTGGTTAACAGTGAGGTTGAGTGTCTTGGGCTACGGGAAGACATAGACGGGATGGTCAAATGGGCAGATAAGTGGCAGATGGAATTTAACCCTGAAAAGTGTGAGGTGATACGCTTTGGTAGGAGTAATTTGACAAGGAAGTATTCAATGAACGATATGACACTAGGAAGTTCTGAGGAACAAAGGGACCTTGGCATGTGTGTCCATAGATCTCTGAAGGTGGAGGGGCATGTTAGTGGGGTGGTGAAAAAGGCATATGGGACACTTGCCGTTATCAATCGAGGCATAGATTACAAAAGTAGGGAGGTCATTTTGGAGTTGTATAGAACCTTGGTGAGGCCATAGTTGGAGAACCGTGTGCAGTTCTAGTCACCACATTATAGGAAGGATGTGATTGCGCTGAAGGGGGTGCAGAGGAGATTCACCAGGATGTTGCCTGTGATGAAACATTTAAGTTATGAAGAGAGATTGGATAGACTTGGGTTGTTTCCATTGGAGCAGAGAAGACTGATGGGTGACCTGATCGAGGTGTACAAGATTATGAGGGGCATGGACAGGGTGGATAGGGAACAGCTGTTCCCCTTAGTTGAAGGGTCAGTCACAAAGAGACACAAGCTCAAGGTGAGGGGCAGTAGGTTTAGGAGGGATGTGAGAAAAAACATTTTTACCCAGAGGGTGTTGATGGTCTGAGATGCGCTGCCTTGGAGGGTGGTGGAGGGTGGTGGAGGCGGGTTGCCTCACATCCTTTAAAAAGTAACTCTTCCGAGTACAAACCCGTTTCCATCTGTTTCAGATGAAGTTACATTGTTTCATGGTTTGCCATTGTGAGATTTGAACTCTTGATACTCTTTTTTGAGTAAACCTGTTTCCATCTGTTTCAGATGAAGTTACATTGTTTGCCATTGTGAGATTTGAACTCTTGATCTTGGGGTTACAAACCCAGTACCATAACCACTTGGCTATTTAGGCCAAGCCCTATCCTTTAAAAAGTACTTGGATGAGCACTTAAAACGTCATAACAATCAAGGCTATGGGCCAAGTGCTGATAAATGGGATTAGGTAGGTAGGTCAGGTGTTTCTCATGTGTTGGTGAAGATTTGATGGGCCGAAGGGCCTCTCCTGCACTGTGTGTTTCTGTGATTCTCTGTATAATATGATAAAATTATATTAAGTATATCTAATGTGGTGGAATTACATTATTTATGGGTAATATGGTGGAATTATGTTAAACACTATTTGACATAGTGGAATTATATTAAATACGGGTCATATGGTAGACAACTTCTACACGAATGACCAACCTATAGACGGTGTCACACGCCATTTTATATATGCTGATGACTTATGTGTCACTGCCCAAAGCACTGATTTTAACACTAAGGAGAAAACGCTTTCTGAGGCCTTGGAGGGACTAATATCCTATTATGAAGGAAACCACCTTCGTGCAAACCCATCAAAGACACAAGTTTGTGCATTCCACCTCAGAAAGCGTGAAGCCAAACGCCAGCTTAAAGTAACCTGGTGTGGAGCAATACTGACGCATTGTGAGCACCCTATCTACTTAGGAGTCACCCTTGACAGATGCCTCACCTTCAAGAACCACATCGAAAAGACAAAGGCAAAAGTGAGCGCAGGAAACAACATCCTGAATAAGCTCACTAACACAAAATGGGGAGCAAGCTCAAAAATACTGCGAACCAGTGCACTTGCTCTTTGCTATTCCACAGCTGAATACGCCTGCCCTGCATGGGAAAGATCTACTCATGCTAAGAGGATGGATGTCGTTCTGAATGCAAGCTACCGACTTATCACAGGTTGTTTAAAACCAACAAACACCAACAGCCTATATATCCTGGCGGGTATCGCTCCCCCTGATATAAGAAGAACAGTAGCCAGCAAGAAAGAGCGACTCCGTTAAACATCAGATGAGAAGCACCCTCTACATGGTTATACATCTACACCCAGCCGCTTAAAGTCAAGGAAGAGCTTCATGAACAGTGTTGTTCCATTACAATCAACCCCATCTGAAGCCCGCATCGCCTTGTGGAAAGACTGGCTCTCCAGTCTCGAACAACCCCCAGCGATGGAAATTCTACCAGATGAAAGCCTTCCCCCAGGAGCTAATTGCAACTGTGTAACCTGGAAGTGCCTTAACAGATTTAGGACTGGTGTAGGTCGTTCAAAGGTGTCACTAAGCAAATGGGAATATACACCTGCCCAACAACTTGTGAATGTGGAACTGAGCCACAGACTATGCAACATCTCCTGCAATGTCCATCGCTTGAGGAACCCTGCACTGTTGTAGATCTTGCCAAATTCAACAACAAGGTGCAAAAATGTGTCCAGTTCTGGCTGGGCCATGTATAGACTGTCCGTGGACACGATAAGAAGAATATGGTGGAATTACATTAAACACGGGTAACATAGTCAAATTATGTTAAATATGAGTAATATTGTGGAATTATATTAAGCACCAGGTAATATGGTAGAATTATATTAAATGCGGGTAATATGGCGGAATTATATTAAACACCAGGTAATATGGTGGAATTATATTAAATACCAGGTGGTACAGTAGAATTTTATTAAACACCAAATAATATGGTGGAATTATATTAAACATGGGTAATACTAATGTGGTGGATTATATTATATATGGGTAATCTAGTGGAATTATATTAAATACAGGACATATGGTGTAATTATATTCAACACTGGATAATATGGTGGAATTATATTAAACACAGCTAATATGGTAGAGTCATATTAAATGCAGGTAATATGGTGGTAGTATATTAAACAGCGGGTAATATGGTAGAATTATTTTAATTATGGGTAATATGGTAGAATGATATTAAACACAGGGTGATATGGTAGAACTATATTAAATATGGGTAACATGGTGCAATTATATTAAATACTGGGTAATATAGTGGACATATATTAAATACTGGTTAATGTGGCAGAATTATGTTAAATACAGGTAATAACGTAGAATTACATTAAACACTGGGCAATATGGTGGAATGATATTAAACACAGGGTTATATGGTATAATTATATTAAACAAGGGTAATATGGTGGAATTATATTAAACAAGGGTAAAATGGTGGAATTATATTAAACGAGGGTAAAATTGTGGAATTACATTATATGCGGGTAATATGGTAGAATTATATTAAACGCCAGGCAACATGGTGGAATTATATTAAACACCGTGCAATATGTTGGAATTATATTTAATAAGGGTGATATGGTGGAATTATACTCAACGCAGGTAATATGATGGAATTACATTAAATACCAGTTGATATGGGGGAAATGTATTAAATACAGCTAATGTGGAATTAAATTAAACACGGCTAATATGGTGGAATCATATTAAATACAGATAATATGCTGGTAGCATCTTAAGCACTAGGTGATATGGTAGAATTATTTTAATTACAGGTAATATGGTGGAATGATATGGTAGAATTATATTAAAATGGGTAATATGGTGGAATTATAGTAAACATGGGTAATATGGTGGTAGAATTATATTCAATACTAGGTAATATAATTATGGAATTGTATGTGAAGTAATATATTCCCCTTCATCACTCTTAGTGACAGCTCTCAAATGTTCCTCTCCCTGCCATGTCACTGCTGCTGCAGACTCCTTCCAGCAGGATCCAACAATTGCAAGCAGGCAGGCCACCCCTGCTCAAAAGTCCTGGTCTTCCTTGAGGTATGGGAAAGATGCTTTAATGGAGGAGCCAGCGGATTCAGGGTTACCACTACTGTAGGGAGCATAGAGCTGAATACTCATAAGAACAGGTTTTTGCATAGAGTGTCAATAGCTTCAGACTTTGTGCACCCACTCTGATTTCAGCCATTCGCTTCCATTGTGGAATCCTTGGCTGCTGGCATTGATACATTAGTGGAGTTCCAACTGTTTCCTGAGCCTTGCCACCGTTAGACAGCTAATGACCTCAAACCTAGACTTTAATTTATGTAGTTCCTTTCACAATCTCAGGATGTCCCAGAGCACTATGATGCCAATTTAGTACTTTTGGCATTTAGTCACTGTTGTCATGTAGGCAACAGAGCATCCAATTTGCACACAGCAAGCTCTCAGAAACTGCAATATGATAATGCCCAGATCATCTCAATTGCTGGTCCCAATCACATCAGTAGACCGGCATCTGTATATACAGACATTAGGAAATTTGGCGGGGGAGGTGGGTCTGGGGTGGGGGGTGCGGGGGGGCGGTGGTGGCGGGGAAGCGGGGAGCTTCCTACCCAAGTAGTCTAATTACAAAGTGCACAAAGCCAAATATGCAGATTCCTTTTTATAGGAATTTTAGTTCAGAAGTAATTTCACAACTGCCGCCATCTGTGCATTTTAATCAGATTAACATAAAAATGGATGTGCAGGAGAAATTTCTAGGCAGGGGCTGCAGCAAAAGTAAAAGGCTTAATTACTTCCAGTGTAAAGTAACTTATCTCTTCAGTTTCACCCAGGCATGTATCCTCCTGTTACTGTTTTTAACGGTTTGTTTTTTTACATTGTACAGACTATGGAAGCCGGACACATTCTGGGACTGAAGTTGTGGTCATCAATGAAATCAACAAACTAAAGGAACTAATGACGTGCTCAAAAATACAGGTAACTCAACACATGCATAGGACGGGTGGCTAAACCCCATACCAGGACGGGTGACTAAACCTCATACCAGGACGGGTGACTAAACCCCATACCAGGACGGGTGACTAAACCCGCTGCCCGGACAGGTGACTAAACCCTATCCCAGGACGGGTGACTAAACCCCATCCCAGGCCAGGTGACTAAACCCGCTGCCCGGACAGGTGACTAAACCCTATCCCAGGACAGGTGACTAAACCCCATACCAGGCCAGGTGACTAAACCCTATCCCAGGACGGGTGGCTAAACCCCGTCCCAGGCCAGGTGACTAAACCCGCTGCCCGGACAGGTGACTAAACCCTATCCCAGGACAGGTGACTAAACCCTATCCCAGGACAGGTGACTAAATCCGCTGCCAGGACAGGTGACTAAACCCGCTGCCAGGACAGGTGACTAAACCCGCTGCCAGGACAGGTGACTGAACTCTATCCCAGGACAGGTCACTAAACCCTATCCCAGATTAGGTGACTAAACCCGCTGCCAGGACAGGTGATGAAAGAAACAATTAAAAACATTCAACAAAAATACATTGCATTGAAGAACAAAAACTCCACAAGAAGGACCTATCCTTGACTCACTCAGGAAGTTAAGGATAATGTTTGATTAAAAGAAGAGGCTTACAATGTTGCAAAAAACAATCAGAGGGATTGGGAGTGTTTTAGAAATCAGCAAAGGGCTACCAAAATGTTGATAAAAAGGGAAAAAAATTAGGATGGAATTTTCCCAGAGTTGCACTAAGTGTGGTAGCGGGCGGGTAAAATGGAATCCTACCCGCCGAAGAAAATGGCGGGTTTCACGCCGTAACTTCCTGAGCCCACCTCATTATTTATTCATTCCCGGAAAAAAATACTGTTTCCATGGCGCGCAGGCTCTCATTCGCCCACTCGCCATTACCCCGCTGTTGTACCATCCGGCTGCCATTTTTAAAAGTCAGTCGCCAGCAAAGCGCTCATCACCACCAGCTCACCTCCGCTGCCTGGGAGACATGGCCAGCAAACAAAAAAAGACGTCAGCATCCCACTTCAACGACGGGTCCCTCGAGTGGCTGCTGGATGCCGTGGAGACCGCTGGGATGTGCTGTACCCTGCTCTGGCCGCAGGATGGGCAGCAAAGTCACCAACCCGGCTTGGGAGGCAATGGCAGCACCAACGCCCTGCAGAGGACAGCCACCCAGTGCCACAAAAGAATGAATGATCTCCTTCATTCTGCCAGGGTAAGTCATTCTTTTCATCACTCCCAACTTAAACACTCACAAACCCATCACACATTCACAGGGCTCTCACTCACTGCCAGTGCAAGGGACATCACTAATCACTCTTTCACACACACCATCATTGTCCTCATCACCACCCACAAAGGCCAGACATAATTATCATCTGGTCTGGCAGACGTCCTTATGCACTCTCCCCATCTCTATCCATTCAGGACAAACTGGCACACAACAAGAGGGAAAGGTCACAGACAGGGGGAGGAATACTGGAAATTCCTTTCTGCACAAGATAAAAGGCAGGTGTCTCAGTCAGGGCCTCTTTCCTGTGCTCTGTGCAGCCTTCAGACCAGAGCGATGGTCCAGCCTCGCACTCCCTGGACACATTACTGATGCCTGCACCTTGGCAGTGCTGCCAGAATGTAGTGGGCAGGCGCCACAGAGTTTTCTCATTCTCTCTGTGTGCTCTCAGCACCCTTAAGGTGGGGCTGGCCCCCATCACACCAGCATCTGTGACCAGTGTTGCTGTGCACCAGCTCCTGAAGAGCTGAGGTGCTGAAGGTGGACACAGCATCAAATGTGTCTAAAGTTTCATGACTCCATCTCTGAGATGGCCTTGATCATGGAGCGCAAGTGAGCTGCCCTCGGCCAGACAGGAGTCAGACATTCTCAGAGGCTATGTGAGGATCTATAGATTGTCCTCACTGCATGTCGTCATCATCCTCCTGTGATCAAGTGACTGTTAGGGCCTCCACCGATCTCCATGACAGGAGTATTCTTACAGAGGGTATTCGTGCTGAAATTAGCCAGACTAGAGTCAAACGTTCACAACTGCGATGTGAGGATCTATGGGAACACCTCACTGGATGTTGTCATCCACAAACCTGGCAGCTATGAGGGCCTCCCGAGCATGCCTGCCTCATCTGGCCACTGCAAAAGACTCATCCCCATCTTCATCACCACCGAAGACCTCCTTACCCTCATCCCCATTGGCGTCCTCCTCATCAGAGGAGATGTGCACCTCCTCCATTTCCTCCTCAGCCAACCCCATCCCCATTGCAGCGCCAGGTTGTAAAGGGCACAGCAGACAATGACGATGCATGACATCCCCTGCGGACTGTATTGCAGGGCTCTCCCAGACCGGTCCAAGCACCAGAACCACATCTTCAGCATCCCAGTGATCTGCTCCACCAAGTTGCGAGCTGCTGCATGAGCCTCATTATAGCATTGCTCTGCTGTAGCCTGAGGCTGCCGTTGGGTGTCATCAGCAACAGCCTCTGTGAGTAGCCCTTGTCCCCAAGGAGCAAGGAGCCAACCCTACATCCTCTGTGGACTCTGGAAGGCTGCAGGGATCTGTGAGAGACTCAGGATGTATGCTTTGTGCACACTCCCTGGAAACCATGCGCACACCCGCAGGATGTGTTTCTGGTGGTCGCATGCCAGCTGCATGTTCAGTGTGTGAAAGCCCTTGCAGCTGATGAAGTCCACAGAGTGTAGCAACAGAAACCTGAGTGCCACATGAGTGCAGTCAATCACACCCTGCACCTGTGGGAATCTCGAGGTCAGGGCAAATCCAATGGCCCTTGCATCCTGGTTGTCCTGGTCCTGAGTGAAATGCACAAAGTTGTGTGCCATGGAGAAGATGGCATCCGTGACCTCATGGATGCATTTGTGGGTGGCAGATTGTGAAATCCCACAGAGGTCACCTGCGGAGCCCTGAAAGGAGCCACTGGCATAGAAATTGAGCGCTGAGGTCACTTTCACAGCCACTGGCAGTGGATGCCCTGCATGTCCCCTTGGCGCCAAGTCCTGCAGTAAGTGGCAGATGCAAGCCACCAAGTCCCTAGACATGCGCAGCTGTCAACGACACTGGTTCTCAGTCATCTGCAGGAATGGCAGGCAGTGTCTATAAATCCTGGGCTAGGCGCCGACCAGCCAAGGCTCACTGTCACTCCTGGGCAGCATGTGTGGGAGCCCCTGCTGCCTCTTCTTCATGAGGTTGCTGCACCCGCCATTGTGCAGCCAGGTTCCTCAGTCGCTCTCTCCTCCGTCTTCTGTGGTCTTTGTAGGCCATCAGGCTTATAGCTAGGTCACCAGGATCCATGATCCTGACGTGGTCCTCCTGCAGCGTGAAAGTGAGAGAGAGAGAGACGTTATCATGGCTGTACTTAGCACCTTTCCTGGCCCTGTGTGACTGCCCCTTAATGCTTCTCGGAGAGTGCTGGTCACCTCTCGGAAGGCCAGAGATAAGTGCGCTGCATGGCTGCCCTGTCAACCTGTGACATGGGGGACACTGGTCCAAACCGGGATGCTGAGATTGCAAGGGGCTGTGAGCGCCTCCAGAAGTGACTGCTACATGGCCAGCGTTGGCGAGGAGATTGTACAATGTGTGTAGTCCAATTGCTCCACGGTCCAGTAAAGTGGTGGTGGACTCAAATTCTGTGCTGGGGAAGCAGAGACAGTAGGAATTTTCATGGGGCTTGAAGAAATGACAGCGATGTTGAACAAATACTTTGTGCCTTTCTTCACAGTAGAAGACACAAATTCCATACCAGAAATCTACGATAACCTAGGGGCTAAAATGGGTAAGGAGATTAGGGAAATTAATATCAGCAGAGATAAAGCATTGGAGAAACTCCCTGGAACCTGATGGCCTGCACCCTAGGGCTCTAAAAGAGATAGCTGCAGAGATAGTGGATGTACTATCTATGATTTTCCAAAATTCCTTAGATTCAGGAATGGTCCCGAGCGATTGGAAGTTGGAAAATGTTACACCACTTTTCAAGAAAGGAGAGAGAGAGGGAAAAAAACCATGAACTACAGGCCAGTTAGGCTAACATCAATTAGTGGGAAAATACAGGATGGTACGGTTACTATATTTAAATCCCCAGCTGCATGTAATAATTTCCTTACATGTCTTAATGGGCTTCATCCTGTGCTCAAATTCACGTTTGAAATGGAGCAGTCAAATCAACTCGCCTTCCTTGACATGCTTGTTGAGAAATCAGCCAGGGGATTCTCTATCGCAAGCTTGCCTTCAATGGTCAATATACATGTTGGGATTCTTTCAGTTCCACACCAAAAGATTGGCCTTATTGGCAACCTCATAAATAGGGCCCAACATTTGTTCACCATGCAAGCTTGATGCTGAAATAGGGCACATCAAAGGTATCCTGCAGGATAATGGCTACCCTGGTCTGATCATTTCGCACTGGATATTGCGCAAACTCACGAATGGGCCTAAGGCCATCACTATCAGCTCTGAAAAGGACGAGTCCAGCACATCAATGCAAAAGATAAGGTTGAAGCATTTGTAGCAATCTTCAGCCAGAAATGCTGAGTGGATGATCCATCTTGGCCTCCTCCAGAGGTCCCCAGCATCACAGATGCCAGTCTTCAGCCAATTTGATTCACTCCATGTGATGTCAAGCAACGGCTGAAGGTGCTGGATACTGCAAAGGCTATGCCTGACAATATTCCGGCAATAGTACTGAAGACTTGTGCTCCAGATCTTGCTGCATCCCTAGCAATGCTATTTCAGCACAGCTACAACACTGGCATCTAACCAGCTATGTGGAAAATTGCCCAGATATGTCCTGTCCACAAAATGCAAGACAAATCCAACCTGGCCAATTACCGCCACATCAGTCTACTCTCGATCATCAGTAAAGTAATGGAAGGGATCATCAACAATGCTATCAAGCGGCGCTTGCTTAGCAATAACCAACTCACAGACCCCCAGTTTGGGTCCCGCTCCTGAGCTCATTACAGCCTTAGTTCAAACATGGACAAAAGAGCTGAACTGCTGAGGTGAGCTGAGAGTGACTGCCCTTAACATCAAGGCCACATTTGACTGAGTGTGGCATCAAGGAGCCCCAGCAAAACGCAAGACCTGGACAATATCCAGGCTTGGGCTGACAAGTGGCAAGTAACATTCACACCACACAAGTGTCAGGCAATGACCATTTCCAACAAGAGAGAACCCAACCATCGGTCCTTGACGTTCAATGGCATTACCATCACTGAATACCCCACTATCAACATCCTGGGGATTACCATTGATGCGCAACTGAACTAGATTAGCCACATAAATACTATGGCTACAAGAGTAGGTTAGAGGCCAGGAATCCTGCGATGAGTAACTCACCTCCTGACTCCCCAAAGCCTGTGCACCATCTAAAAGGTACACGTCAGGAGTGTGATGGAATATTCCCCACTTGCCTGGATGAGTACAGCTCCCACAACACTCAAGATACCGTCCAGGACAAAGCATATCCACAACCATTCACTCCCTCCACCACTTAGGCACAGCAGCAGCAGTGTGTACCATCTACAAGATGCACTGCAGGAATTCACCAAGGCTCCTTAAACAGCACCTCCCAAACCCATGACCACTACTATGTTGAAGAACAAGGGCAGCAGATAGATGGGAATACCACCACCTGGAAGTTCCCTCCAAGTCACTCACCATCCTGACTTGGAAAGAATTCACCATTCCTTCACTGTCACTGGGTCAAAATCCTGGAATTCCCTTCCTAACAGCACTTTGGGTGTACCTATACCACATGGGCTGCATCGGTTCATGAAGGTAGCTCACCATCACCTTCTCAAGGGCAACTAGGGATGGGCAATAAATGCTGGCCCAGCCAGTAAAGCCCACATCCTGTGATTGCATAAAAAATAAGTCGACCCTATCTCTCCTCATATGACAATCCTTCCATCCCAGGAATCAGTCTGGTGAACCTTTGCTGCACTCCGTCTTTGGAAAGTATCTCCTTTCTTAGGTAAGGAGACCAATGCTGCACATAATACTCCAGGTGTAGTCTCACCAATGCCCTGCAGAGTTGCAGTAAGACATCCTTGCTCCTGTACTCAAATGCTCTTGCAATGAAGGCCAAAATACAATTTGTCTTCCTAACTGCTTGCTGCACCTGCATGCTTGCTTTCAGTGATTTGTCAAACATAATTTCCCTTTCATAAATCCAAGCTGACTTTATCTAATTCATTGATATTTTCTAAGAGTATGTTATCACATCTTTCTCATAGACTCTAGTGTTTTCTCCACTACTGATGTTAGGCTGTAAATTCCCTGTTTTCTCCCTCCTTTCTTTTTTAAATAGTGGGGTTACATTTTCCCCCTCCAATCTGCCAGGACCGTTCCAGAATCTACAGAATTTTGGAAGATGACAAGCAATGCATCCACTAATTCCATGGCCTTTAGTACATACGAACAAATGAACAAGGAGCAGGAGTAGGCCATTCAGCCCCTCAAGCCTGCAATGCCATTTAATAAGATCATGGCTGACCTGAGAGTAACCTCAAGTCTGCAGCCCGCCTACCTCCAATAACCTATCACCTCCTTGCTTACCAAGAGTCTATCCACCTCTGCCTTAAAAATATTCAGACTCTGCTTCCACCACCTTTTCAGGAATAGAGTTCCAAAGACCCACGACCCTCTGAGAGAAAAAATTTTACCTCATCTCCATTTTAAATGGGTGACCTCTTATTTTTAAACAGTGACCCCTTGTTCTAGATTCTCCCACAAGAAACATCCTCGCCACTTCCACCCTGTCAAGTCCCCTCAGAATCTTATATGTTACAATCAAATCACCTCTTACTCATCTAAGCTCCAGTGGATACAAGCCTAGCCTGTCTAACCTTTCCTCATAAGACAACCTGCCCATTCCAGGTATTAGTCTGGTAAATCTTGTCTGAAGTGCTTCCAACGCATTTACAACCTTCCTTAAATAAGGTGATCAATATTGTACACAATACTCCACATGTGGTCTCATTAGTGGTCTGTATAATTGAAGCATAACCTCCCTACTTTTGTATTCAATTCCTCTCACAATATATGACAACATTCTATTAGCTTTCCTAATTACTTGCTGTGCCTGCACACTAGCCTTTTCTGATTCATGCACTAAGACACCCAGATGCCTCTGCATTTCAGAGCTCTGCAACCTCTCACCATTTAGATAATATGCTTCTCTTTTATTCTTCCTGCCAAAATGAGCAATTTCATATTTTCCCACATTATACGCCATTTGCCAGATCTTTGCCCACTCACTTAACCTATCTTTATCTTTTTGTAGCCTCCTCATGTCCTCTTCACAACCTACTTTGCTACCTATCTTTGTGTCATCAGCAAATTTGGCAACGATCTCATCTATCCCTTCATCCAAGTGCTTTATATAAATTATAAACAGTTGAGGTCCCAGTGGCATATCACTAGTTACATCTTGCCAATCTGAAAAAAGACCCTTTTATGCTGACTCTCTGCTTCCTGTTAGCGAGCCAATCTTCTATCCATGCCAATATGTTACCCCCTATACCATGAGCTTTTATTTTCTGCAGTAATCCTTGATGTGGCATTTTATCAAATGCCTTCTGAAAATTTAAGTACAGTACATCCACTGGTTCCCCTTTACCCACAGCACATGTTATTTCCTCAAAGAACACCAATAAGTTGGTTAATCACGATTTCCCTTCCACAAAACCATGTTGACTCTACCTGATTACTTTGAACTTATCTATGACAGATGCTAAGTTAACTGCCCTGTAGTTTCCTGCTTCCTGTCTCCCTGCTTTTTCAATACTGAAGTTACATTTGCTATCTTCCAATCTAATGGGACCTTCCCCAAATCTAGGGAGTTTCAGAAAATTAAAACCAATGCATCAAATATCTCACTAGTCAATTCTTTTAAGATCCAGGCACTTGTTAGCCCACAGATCCAACAATTTACTCAGTACCACTTCTCTGGAAGTACCCTGGGATTTATCGGCTTTCAGCCCCATTAATTTCTCCAGCACTATTGTTTTTTTTAATTTCTATTAATTTCCTTCAATTCCTCCTTCTCACTAGACCCGTGGTTCCCTAACATTTCTGGGAGGTGATTTGTGTCTTCCTCTGTGAAGACAGAACTAAAGTAGTTATTTAATTGCTCTGCCATTTCTTTGTTCTCTATTATAAATTCTCCTGTTATGGACGGTAAGAGACCTATATTCACTTTCGCTAATCTTTTTCTTTTTATACACTGAGAGAAGCTTTTATAGTCCACTTTATGTTCCTTGCAAGTTTACTCTCATACTCTAATGTTCCACCTTTTAAGCAATCCCTTGGTCCTCCTTACTGATTTCTTAAGTGCTCCCAATCCTCAGGCTTGCTACTTTTTCTAGCAACTTTATATGGCTCCTCCTTGGATCTAATATTATCCTCAATTTCTTTTGTTAGTCATGGTTGGGCTGCTTTTCCTGTTGTGTTTTTGCGCCAAAAAGGAATGTATAACTGTTGCATTGCATACATTTATTCCTGAAATATTAACCATTGCCTATCCACCATCATGCCTTTTAATGAAGTTCCCTAAAATATCTTAGTCAACTCACGCCTCATATCTTCGTAGTTTCCTTTATTTGGATTTAGGACCCTAGTTTCAGATCGGACTATTTCACTTTCCATCCTAATGAATAATTCTTTCATGTTATGGTCATTCTTCCCTAAAGGACCCTGCAGAACAAGATTATTAATTAACCCCTTGTCGTTGCACAATACCAAATCTAGGATAGCCTGTTCCCTAGTTGGTTCCTCGATGTACTGGTCTAAAAAACCATCTCATAGACACTCCAGGAATTCATCTGCCATAGTATTATTGCTAATTTGGTTTGCCCAGTCTATATGCAGATTAAAGTCACCCTTGATTACTGTAGCATCCTTGTTGCATGCATCATTAATTCCCTGTTTAATTCCATCCCCTACCTTATCATTACCGTTTGGAGGCCTATAGACAACACCCACTAATGTTTTCTGCCCCTTGTTGCTTCTTAGCACCACCCAGACTGATTCTACATCTAGATTTTTTGAGCTAATATCCTCTCTCACTATCACACTGATTTCATCCTTGACTAACAACGTCATGCCACCTCCTTTTCCTTTTGGCCAGTCCATCCTAAATATCGAGTACCCTTGGATATTCAGTTTCCACCTTGGTCACCCTGCAGCCATGTGTCCGTAATCGCAATCATATCGTACCTGTTTACATCTATTTGCACTGTTAATTCGTTTACCTTATCGCGAATGCTCCATGCGTTCAGATACAATGCCTTTAGACTTGTATTTTTTACATTTTTACACATCTTTTTGTACTATAGCCCTAGTTGCTGCTAGCCCCTGTTTCCTTTGCTTTCCAGTTTTGCTTTCTACTTTTCTGTCTTTCATTCCTATCTTGTTTCCCTCTCTTGTGCCTTCCCGCTCAGGTTCCCATCCCCCTGCCAATCTAGTTTAAACCCTCCCCCACAGTACTAGCAAATACCCCTGTGAGGATATTAGTCCCGGTCCTGCTGGGGTGCAACCTGTCCAGCTTGTACAGGTCCCATCTTTCCCAGAATCGGTCCCTTTAAATCCGTCCCTCCTACAACATCTCTCCAGCCACACATTCATCTGGTCTTTCCTCCTATTCCTGATCTCGCTAGCATGTGGCACTGGTAGTAATCCTGAGATTACTACCTTTGCGTTCCCGATTTTTAATTTATTTCCTAACTCCCTATATTCTGCTTTCAGGACCTAATCTCTCTTTTTACCTCCGTCGTTGATATTAATATGGACCACAACCTCTGGCTGTTCACCCTCCTCTTTCAGAAAGTCCTGCAGCCGCCCAGTGGCATCCTTAACCCTGGCACCAGGGAGGCAATGTATCATCTTGGTGTCATGGCTGCAGAAATGTCTATCTGTTCCCCTTACGATAGAATCCTCTATCACTATTGCTCTCCCACTCTTTTTTTCCCCTCCGTGCATGAGCCGCTTGTGGTGCCACGGACTTGGCTCTTGTTGCATTCCCCTGATAAACCATCTCCTGCAGCAGTATCCAAAAACATAAATCTGTTAGAGAGGGAGATAGATCCAGGGGACTCCTGCACTACCTGCCTAGTGCCTTAACTCTGTCTGGAGGTTAGCCATTCCCTTTCTTCCTGTGCACTCTTTATCTGTGGTGTGATCACCTAACTGTATGTGCTATCCACGAAGATCTAAACCTTGCAGATGCTTCATAGTGTCTCCAGCTGCAGCTCCAGCTCTGAAACATGGATTTCTAGTAACTGCAGCTGCAGACATTTGCTGCACACATGGCCGCCCTGGACACTGGAAGTGTCCCTGACTTCCCACATCTCACAGGAGGAGAATTCCACTTGGCTAAGCTGCCCTATCACGGCTTACCCTTAAATTACCCCCTTTACTTTTACTTCCTCTAGTTTAGAGAATATTAAGGACAGAAGAAATACTCACCAGGTCCTACTTACCAAGGTCACAGCTCTTCTTAATGAGGAAAAGTAGAAAATGAAAGGATCCCTCTTTCTCTCTTCACTGAACTCCTTCTCTCACCAAACTCCAACTGAAGCACTAAAATGCAGCCCAAAGCAGCACTCCAGTGCAGAAAAAGCAGCTTGCTTTTATGCTGTCTGAATCTAGCTTCTGAAAATCTGTTTAAGCCAGTTAACTAATTAACTAGCTGCAGTTGCAAGCAGAGCCTAGCTTTTAGTTAGTTGCTAAATTAAAGAAAGACTTTAGATAGAAATTAACCCTTAAAACTCCCTCTCTCACCAACTCCAACTGAAGTGCTTTAATGCAGCCCAAAGCAGCACCAGTGCAGCACTTTCAGGCCACTGAGGGCACTTCTGCACCTGAGCAGGTGACCCTTATCAGGCTTGGGCCCTGCCAAGGTCATCACAGACATCAGGTTGTAGCAATCAGCAGTCTGTCTCCACCTCAGCTGCGGATGTCGAGGCTGCACCAAGGCGTAGCGATAGAGTTAGGAAAGTTAAGAAAAATTCATGTCACTTTTAAGTCATGGGTGTACTATACATGTAAAGAAATTGCACTTTTGTGACTACATTTGATGGTTATGTGCATGTTTTGAACAACTGAAGGCATTGTGATTTTGATCTTTGGAATCCTCTTATGTCGAGGTTTAGCCATCCTCCCACTCAGTGATAGTGTCCCACTGCGAGATTTACATTCCTGTGATCTCAACCTCATTTGAACTAGTCTCCACAACCTTGTGTGATGTCAGGGAGATGTGTTTAAATCTTTATTTGCAGTGTGTGATTTAAGTGTTTCTAACCCTTCTTCCTCAAGGAACACCATTGAGTGAGGGCAGCTCATCAGCACTGATATTCTAGGGGCATTTGTGTCTCCTCGGTGGTAGTGGCAGAAGCTAAGACATGCGCAGGAGGAAGAGATCCCTAAGCATGTCCACATCTCAGCCGCAGCAGTGTCTGCATTATTGGATGGCAGCGAAGATTTCAAGTCTCCACTTGTATCAATCTTGTTCCTAAGTGGATTCTCAGTTCTCAGTTCCCAGAGTGAGCTCACTCACAGGACCCCACAGACTAAAGTAAAGATCATGGCCTGATGATTCACGAGGCCAGAATACACAATGTGATTGCAGGACTCGTTCTCGTTGCAAGTGGGTGGACATCCCCTGAGGTGAAAGTAACTGGTATTGAGGGCCAGGAGAGATGTGGCCATATGCCCTCACTTAACTGTACTCTTCCTGGAACCTGTCAGCATTTAACGTATCATGGGCACATCTCCACATCTTCCTTACTCCATGGTGAGATCACACTCATACTGACCCTCAGCAGCCTCCTGAGGTTCCTGGGCCTCCGGATCTTCATTCTCTGATGAGTTCTCATCCTCGTCCAGTTCATTCTCTGGCAGGGTTTCACCTCTTTGCATTACCGGATTGTGAAGAGCGCAACACACTGCGATGATGCAGGAAACCCAGTCAGGGGTGCATTGCAGTGAGCTAGCTGAATGGTCCAAGCATCTGAAACACATCTTCAGAAGCCCTATGGTCTGCTCTCAAATGGAACGTGTGGAGCTTTGAGCAGTGTTGTACCTTTCCTCGGAATGACCCTGAGGGCGACGCACCAGTGTCATCAGCCAGAGTTTCAGTGGGTGTGATCAGACCGTGTTTCAGTGGGTGTGATCAGACCATGTTTCAGTGGGTACCCCTTATCCCCAAGCAGATGTAATGGCCCCTCAAAAATGTCAAGCATCTGGGTATGACTCAGTATGTAGGAGTCATAGCAACTCCCAGGGTACCTTGCACAAATGTGCAGTATGTGCTTCTGGTGATCACACACCAGTTGCACGTTGATGGAATGATAGCCCTTGCGGTTTACAAACACTTGGGGCTGCTGTCATGGAGACCGTATAGCCACATGGGTACAATCATTTTGCACCCTGCACGCTTGGGAAGCCTGAGATGGCAGTGAAGCCGGTGAATTTCACAGCCTAACTACCTTTGTCCATAGCAAACCTGACATAATAATGTGTATTTCTGTAAAGGGCATTTGTAATCTCCTTTATGCATCGATGTGTTGCGGACTGAGAGATGCTGCACAGGTCCCCTGTTGATCCTTGGCAAGAACCAGAGACAAAGAAATTTAGCGCTGTGGTCACCTTCAAAGCCACTGGCAGGGGATACCCTCCATCTCCACGTGGCATCAGGTCTTCACAAAGAATGTGGCATATATGAGGTACCAGAGCTTGGGACAAGTGCAGACATGCACAGCATTGCCTCTCACCCATTTGTAAATAGGAGACTCTTCTACAATGAACCCCAGGTTTGGAAAGTCGCCCCGTTGCCTGGGACTCTCCTCCTGATCCTCCTGTTCATGTTTGACCATGTCCCTCCTGCTGGAGCTGCGCATGGAGTCGCTTCTCCCTCCTTTGCCTCCTCCATTGTATTAAGACCCTGATAAAGGTAACTTTGAGCCCTGGATCCACATGTGCTTTTGCCTTATCTCTGAAAGGAAACAATGAAGACATTAATGATTCAAGGAGCAAGAAATTGGCACTCATAAAATGAAACGTATGGAAACTGTAAGGGTCCATAGATTTTCCTGCCCCCCTTGCATGGTGGTTGATGTTGCCTTGTGCCTGAGACACCAACACACACATCGAAGAGACCAAGATGCCATCACAGAAATGTAACACCTGGGGCCCTGTGTGGGCTGCTATAGCTTAATTGGGATGAGTGACCCAACCTAGCTCTGTGCTCCAATCTCTGATGTGGCATATTAATGACCAATCAGTTAATCAGTTGCTCATAGTCAATGAGTGGACGTCGCTTGGCCCTTAAAGAATGTCAAATCTGGTGAACAGGTGACAGGCCTTCATTAATGGAATGCCATATATGATACAGCAATGCCTCCTTCACTATTGCCTGCATTGCCAAATTCTACATTTCTATGTGTTACTCTTGAGATGCAGTGACTGTGATGTGAAGCCACTGAGTTCTGAGTAGCCCTTTAACAGTGCTAATGAAGCCATTGGTTTTCAGTGCCTTTCATTACAATGAGGTCTTCCTCCTTTCTTTCTGAGAAGACTCCTATTCACCCTTGTGGCAACAAGTTAGTGGGTGACCCCAGAAAGGCCCCCTGGTGTTCGCCCTTCCCCCTCACTTCAATTTCACAGCCTTCCCTCCCCTTGCCCGATTCGTGTTTGACCTTCCCCCTCACTGCCATTCCACAGACTTCCTTCTCTGTTGCCCCCATCATGTTCGCCTTTCCCCCCACAGCCATTCCTTAAGCTTCCTTTCCCAATGCCCACCTTGTGTTCATCAACCCCACCCTCCTCTCACAGCAACCCCCCCCACTCGGTTGAAGTGCTAATTTGTCAAAGTTGAGGCCTGCATGAGTACCACAGCACAGCAATGTTCTTTGGGACAATGTAGGCAAAGGGCAGGAGCAGACCAATCCTACAGCCCCAGCAGAGTGGCGTTCATCACAACAAGACCAGAGCAGCGCTACGGCAGATATGCTATGTATGTTGCACTCACCTTGAAGTTAACAGCGAACTGAGGTCCACCCCTTTTCAAACGGGTTTGAGGCCGACATAATTTCCCGCTGGTGTGATGCAACGTTGGAAGGCCTGACAAGATTCTGGTGAGCAGCTGTTTTAATGAGATGTTAATGAATGCAAATGGTATTTATGCTACTAGTCGGCGGGATAACTGACCTGCCATCGGGAGAATTGCACAATGTTTTTACATTGGCGGATTTCCAACCTTTTGCCTGCCGCTGGATTCTCTGCTCCCACCTGCCACAGAATGGGAAAATTCTGCCGATAGAATAGTTATAATGGGGAACTTTTACTATTCCAGTCTGTATTAGGATAATTATAGTGTAAAGGGCAGAGAGGAGCAAGAGTTCCTGGAGTGGAGCAGAATTTTCTACAGTAGTGTTTCCAGACTAATGAGGATGGAGGCATTTCTGAACCTGGGAATGAGGTGGGCCAAGTGGATCAAGTGTCAGTAGCGGTACATTTAGGGGACAGTGATCATTGTATCATAAGGGTTAAATTGGCTATGGAAAAGGACCAGGTACAATCCAGAATAATTAATAACATAATATAATTAAAAGATTGGTTAATTGGGAAAGGGCAAACTTCAATGGGGTGAGAACAATCTGGCCCAGATAATTTAGAATCAAAGATTGGTGAGCAAAACTGTAACTGAACAATGGGCTGCCTTGGGAGAGGAGATGTTTCAAGTCCAGTATATTCCCACGATGAGGAAAGGTAGGGCAAACAAATCCAGAGTTCCCTGGAGGATGAAAGAGAGAGAGAGTAAGCTGAAGCAGAAAAAGGGTGTATATGACAAATGCTAGGTTGATAATAAAATTGAGAATCAGGCTCGGTTCGAAGGTTCTGAGGGAAGTTAAAAGAAACAAATAAGAAGCAAAGAAAGAGTATGAGAAGATCCTGGAAGTAATAATAGAAGGGCATCCAAAAGCCTTTTATGGACATATAAACTTTAAAATGGTGGTAAAAGGAGGAGTGAGGCCAATAAGGGACCAAAAAGTGGATTTATACTTGGAGGCAAGAGGCATGGCTAGGGTATTAAATACTTTGCATCTGTCTTTAACGAGGAAGAGGAGGTAATTCAGACACTTGAAGGGTTTAGAGTTGACAAGGAGGAGGTATTAGATAGGCTGGCTGTACTTGAAGTTGATAAGGCATCAGGACTGGATCAGATGCATCCAAGGATATTGAGGGAAGTAAGGGCGAAAAATTCAAAGGTGCTGCTTCTTCAGAGACAAGGATGGTGCCAGAGGACTGGAGAATTGCAAATGTTACAAAAAGGGTATATAGATAAGCCCAGCAACCATGGGCCAGTCAGTTTATATCGGTGGTGGCTTTTAGAATTGATAATTCAACAAAAAATGACTCGTTACTTTGGCAAATGCAAGTTAATTAAGGAAAGCACAGACTTGTTAAGGTCAGATTGTGTTTAACTAACATGCTGGAGTTTTTTGATGGTGTCACAGAGAGGGTTGATGTGAGGTACATGTACTTCCAAAAGGCATTTGGTGAAGTGCTGCGCATCAAACTTATGAACAAAGTTGGAGCTCATGGAATAAAAGGGACAGTAGCAACATGGATACGGAATTAGCTGAGTGACAGGTAGTGGGAGTAATGGTGAACTGTTGTTTTTCGGACTGGAGGAGTTTCCCAGGGTTGGTGTTAGGACCCCTGCTCCTCCTGATATATATTAATGACCTAGGCCTTGGTGTAAAGGGAACAATTTCAAAATCTGAGAATGACACAAAACTTGTAAGTATTGTGAACAGTGAGGTGGATAATAACAAACTTCAAGAGGACATAGACAGGCTGGTGGAATGGGTGAACAAGTACAGTTGACATTTAATGCAAAGAAATGTGAAATGATTAATTTTGGTAGGAAGAACAAAAAGACAATATGAAGTAAAGAGTAGAATTCTAATAGAGGTGCAGGGGGATCTGGATTTCTATTTGCACAAATCATTGAAAGTGGAAATCCAGGTTGAGAGAGCATTAATAAAGCATGCAGTATCCTGGGCTTTATCAATAGGAGCATAGAGTACAAGGGCAAGAAAGTTATGTTAAAACTGTATGAAACGCTGGTTCTGCCTTAGCTGGAGAATTGTGTCTAGTTCTGGGCACCACACTTTAGGAAGGATGTGAAGGCATTTGTCAGGGGGCTAAGACCTCATACTATATATTTTTATAAAAGTATATGTATATATCCTAAGGCTAATTTCTAAGATTTAAAAACTGGATAAAGACCCTTTCAAAATGGCTGAAGCTATGTCTGCCTGAGACCTCAAACATTACCAGTTAATAAAACAGTTTCGCAGAAGCTGACCCTCTTTATCTCTGAGAGACCAGAACAACCCACTGTGGCTGCAGAGATCAAATTCAAAGGGAACTATTCAAAGGCCATCTATATTTCATAAGCCAGGTCTGGCCAACAAGAGCCAATTCATCTGCTAGGACAAAGGACTCCACAACCTCCCTTTAAGACTTAATGTTTGGAACATTAACAATCTCAGGGACCCAGACAAAGGGATTCACACATCCTTTTCAAGCTCAGAGTGGATGGGTGGGAGTCATGTGACATGAACTCCTAGCTGGGGAAACCAGTACTATTGCCTTGTGGAGCTGAAAAGCTCAATTTGTCATTTTTCCACCTAACAAGCAGCAGCACAGGAAAGGGGCGCTGTCCAGGTTTGAATACCTGACTCCCATCTACACTGTTTCTACTAGACCTTCTGTACCATTGCCTACAAGGCTAATTCTTCTCTGTGGACCTATCTCATCATGGAAGTCATCTCTACTGGAAAAGTGAATTATCCAGCATCAGTTTTCACCCTACCAGCCTCTGTGAAGGAATACACCATTGGAGTGTGATTCTGGACTCTGGACTCTCGTGAAACAATAATTCTTTTCTCTATGGTCTTTGCCCTGTAGGTCTTTCTTTCTCTTTCCCTCTTCTTACTATATGAGTGCACATGAGGCTACGTATTGAGCCCCCTCCTGTGTTTTGAGTGTTTGCAAATAAATCAACCATTTGAGTTCATCCTATCTTGAGCTTGCTGGAGGTTATTAACAGAAAATTGGATCATACTAAAACTGAGGGGTTGGGAAACATGCCACTGCTTATAAAGGGTGAAGCAAATCAAAACAGCTTTCTGTTTATGGACAGGTGGTGAAAGAAGACATCAGGGCTGTTAAAATTAAGCGCCTGTTTCTCGCTAACAGAAATTGGGAGTTCAAATCCAGAATTTGACCAGAGTCCAAGTTAAGACAAGCCAAATCTGATATAAAAAAAGTCAATTAGAAGCCAAAAGAGAAAACATGGTGGCTGGAACGAATTTTAAAACACAAGTAACTTACCACTGCAAATTCCTTTCCCAGAACTAAGAAAATGGCAACCTTTGATGCCCAGATGTGGGTCAAACAAAGGAAATTGAACAGTAAAACTTTGGTGGCCCTCAGCACAGAACAACTGAAAATTATAGCAAGGGAGGTACCGTTTAAATTGCCCAGTAAAGAGAAGTGAACTGATCTAGTTGTTGGTAGAACATTTGGATCTCACGTTACTGGTAGAGCAGTTAGATGTAAAGCTCAACCATGACTCTGAATCCCCTCCCCTACCCAATTTTGATTTGGAAAAACTCAGTTTGCTTTTCAGGAGAGGGAAAGGGAAGAGCAAGCAAGGGAACAGGAGAAAGAAAGAAAGGGAGAAAGGAATAGAGAAGAATTCCAGCTCTGAAAATTAGAAATGGAGCTAGCAGCCCAAAGGAGAGAGAGACAATTGGAAGCTGCAAGGGAAAATCTCTCTCTACCCGGTAGCACTCCCTGCCTCCTCACCCTGGAACTACTCTCTGAGGCCCTCAAGTATGTGAGTTTCAATCCCAAATTCAAAGAGAGTGACATGAAGTCATTTTTTTGCCAATTTTCAGTAAATAGCAAGACAGTTAAAATGGCCATCGGAACATTTTTAGTTCAAGGGCAGTTGTCAGGGAGAGCCCAAGAGGTCTACTCCATGCTTCCCCCTAATGTGTCCATGAACTATGACCAGACCAAGGCTGCCATCCTAAGTGCCTACAGGCTAGACCGGAGCAATTCCAGAACGCTCGTAAAAAGCTCACACAAACCCACATCAAGTTCGAACATTGAAGCAAATTGTGTTTGACCGATGGGTAAGGCCCCTAAGAACCCCTTGCATCTATGAGGGGTTGCATGAGTTGGTATTGTTGCAGAATTTCAAGAATTGCTCACTCTCCAACCTCAAATGCACTTAGAGGAGCAGAGAATCCTCACAGCTAGAGATGCAGCAATCACAGCAGCCATCTATGATCTTACCCTAGGCCTGCAAATGCAGGCAGACCCTTTCCAAACCATTTGCTTGAGCATTGGAAAGATAAGCAGGGCGATCTATATAGGAAAGGCCCCCCCAATCCAGAAGATAAAACACAAAAGAGGGTGTGAGAAGCTCACCTGCAGCCCGAAAGAAGAACCCCCGGACACCGGTATCTTCCATTGCAATAAAATAGGCCATTCCAGGCCTGAATGCTGAAGATTGTGAGGGAAGCCCATTGGCCTAATGGGGCTCCATATGAGTAGTCCTCTGAAGGATGTCCCAATGGGTAGTGCAGCAGAGCAGGCAGAGACTCTTGCTACTGAAACTTACCCCTTGAAGGATGTGGCGCTATGTGTGTCTGAGACAGACAAACTCCGAGAGCTTCCGGAGTTTTGTCCTTTAAGGAACAGTGACCCCCTACCTAACCCAAAATGTGAGCAAGTCCATTGTACCGCTCCGGGACAGAGGGGCCACTCAGTCCTTAATGTTGGAGGGAAGCCTAAATCTACCCCACCTGATTCTTCCCTGAAAGCCAAAGTGGGAGGAGGGTCTGTGTTTGCAACCCTCCATAGGGTCCACTGAGAGTATGACCATGTTTCAGGCCCTGTCACAGTAGGCACTGTCCCTGAACTACCAGTAGCAGGAATCGATTTCCTCCTGGGAAACGATTTGGCTGGCCAGATGTTAGTCAGCAAAAGAAAAGAGGCCAAAGTCAACCAGCAGAAAACTGCAGGTGAACAGAAATATGGGGAAAGTCCAGAGATCCAAAAGAGTGAGATAGTGAGGGCTGTATGAATGTAGCAAAGCTGAAGTCAGTCCAGTAAAGTTAAAAGAGGTCCCGGAAGGGCCAATAGAATTTAAAATAGACTCACAGGACATCCCCGAATTAAATCGGGACCTGAGAAGTCCCAGAGCAGGGAAAAAGATAGTGAGGGAGATGCCCTAGGTAGTTGAAGAGCCTGAAGGAAGGAACATTATTAAACCAGGAAAAAAAAAGGTTCAGGACTGTATGGAAGTATGGCTGGCAGATACCTTCATGCAGACATTAAATAGGGACATAGGGAATTCCCAAACCAAAGAGCAGATAGGTAATGACTGCCTCCTCCAGTTGAAAAGCCACAAAGGGGTGTAGCTGGAGTTGCACCTTCACTTGAGGGCAGAAGTGTTCCAGGGCACATAGAACAAGTTAGGAGTGCGTCCCCTCCAAAGCAAAAGGACCTAGCGAGGAAGCCACTGATTGGTTTAGCCAATGGCTTTCTGGTGAATTTAAATGGGAAGCAAGAAACTTCTCAAAGAAAGAGTGAGGGTGGTGACTTATTTAGTTGAAAAGCCACCAGGAGGTATAGCGAGAACTGACCATCCACCCGAGAGCAGTAGTGTCTCAAAAGACACAGAGCCTATCACCCAACTGACCAGCAGGATCTAAGCTGAACAGGAGCAGCTTAGCCCCATAATCAACAGATCTCACACTCAGAGTGAGATACCCAGTATTCCCCCATGGATAGCCCAGAGCAGCTTGACCATCACTCACACCCTAACTGCTAACCACCCTGTAAAACTCCCAGGCCCTTTTGAGGATATTCAATCAGGAGTTGGACACACAGAGTTCTGAACCCAATGGTTTGTTTATGCCTGATCCCCAGCAGAGAAAATGCAGAACTTTAACCCTGAATAGACTTCTCCAAAAGACAGATTTTGAACCTTCTCAAGTGAACCTTCCCATTCCACATTCCAGGACAGGACAACATCCTTGCTGATACACTAACCCAGATTTAGACCTCAGAAAGGAAAATGCAGTGAGGAACTGGCATTGCTAGCTGGGTGCCTGATGTGCCAGAGTGAATGAGAGAATATATGTATATTCCTTTACTTCATATTCTCCCTTTATAAGGCCACACAAAAAAAAAAAAATTCTCCGAGGCCATGAGGACAGTCAGGGGGCTAAGACCCCGCATTCTATATTTTTATAAAATAGTTATATATATATCCTCGTACCTAGTTTCTAAAATTTTTAAAACTGGACAAAGACCCTTTTAAAATGGCTGAAGTTATGTTATGTCTGCCTGTGACTCTTGAATAATACCAGCTAATATGGCAGTTTCACAGAAGCTGACACCCCGTTATCTCTGTAGAGACCCTAACAACTCCCTGTGGGCTGAAGAGACCAAATTCAAAGGGAACTATACAAAGGCCATCTACATTTAATAAGCCAGGCCTGGCCAACCAGATCTGATTTGTCTGCTAAGACAAAGGACCCCACAACCTCCCTTTAAGACTTAATGATGGAACATTCACAATATCAGGGACCCAGACAAAGGGATTCATGCACTTTGTCAAAGCCAGCGTGGAGATTTGGGATTCATGTGATATGAACCCCGAGCTGGGGAAACCAGTAATGTTGCCTTGTGGAGCTGAAATGCTCAGTCTGTCATTTTTCCAGCTACCAAACAGCAGTACAGGAAAGGGGCTTCGTCCAGGTTTGAATACCTGACCCCCATCTACACATTCTACTAGACCTTCTGTACCATCACCTACAAGACTGATTCATCTCTGTGTGTCTCTGCATCTCATCATGGAACCATCTCTATTGGAAAAGTGAATTATCCAGCATCAGTTTTCAACCTGCCAAACTCTGTGAAGGAATATACCATTGGACTTTGATTCCGGACTCTGGACTCATATGATACAATAATTCTTATCTCTGTGGCCTTTGTCCTGTAAATCTTTCTTTCTCTATCCCTCTATTTACTGTATGAGTGCACAGGGGACTATGTAGTGACCACCTCCCATCCCCCGCCCCCTCTGAGTTTATCCTATCTTGAGTTTGTTTTGTGGTTAGTAATCGGACCATACCTAAACTGAGGGATTTGGAAACATGCCACTGCTTTTAAAAGGTGAAGCAAATCACCTGTTTATAGGTGGCTGGCGAGAGAGAAATCAGGGCTGTTACAATTAATCCCCCTCCTGTCTTTAACTTCCAAGAATATTAGATGTTTCTATGAGATCAGTCCTTATTATTCTAAATCCCAGAGTATATAAACCCATTCTACCTAAGGTCTCCTGAGATGGGTGGTGAGAGGAGAAATTAGGGCTGTTTAAATTAACCCCCCTTCTGTCTGTAACACATTAGAGTGGGTGCAGAAAAGATTCATGGGAATGGTTCCAGGGATGAGGAACTTCAGTTACATAGAAAGATTGGAGTAGTTGGGACTGTTCTGCTTGGAGAAGGGAATGTTGAGAGGAGATTTGATAGAGGTATTCAAAATCATGAGGGGTCTGAACAGAGTAGGTAAGGAGAAACTGTTCCAATTGTTGAAAGAATCGCGAACCAGAGGACATTGATTTAAGTTGATTGGCAAATGAAGCAATTTTGACATGAGGAAAAACTCTTTTATGCAGCGATTGGTTAGGGCCTGGATTGCACTGCCTGAGATTGTGATGAAGGCAGGTTCAATTGTGGTTTTCAAAAGAAAATTCAATCATTATTTGAAGAGGAAATATTTGCAGGGCTACGGTGATGAAAAGGCGGGAGAGTGGCATGAGCTGCATCGCTCCTGCAGAGGATCAGCATGGATTTAGTGCTGTAACCATTCTATGATTCTAGGTAAATAAATTTGCTCCTAGTACAAGAAAATAAACTTACTCCTATGGGTCAGGACCTACTAAAGGATGTAGATTAGATAGACTGTAACCAAAGGTCACGTTGCATCAGAAATGTTCCTTGATTACCCTGGTTGGGTCATTAATCTCTTTTCTTCCCCATAATGCATTCCAAGGAAGTGGCAATCTCTGCCAAAGCATCCTCCCTCCATGAGTGTGTCTGATATTCATGAAGCACCTCTGACCCTGAACCAGACTGACCATCTCTGCTGTGCCATATCATAAGTCTGGTTTCTTTAAGTTAGCTGCTTATTGCAGCTGCTGCACCAAATGTCTACATCTCATCCTGGCTTTTTGTGTACCTCCGCATCCAACTTAACCCACCCTTCCTCGATGCTGCTGCATGGTTCTGTATATTTAAATAGGTTGACCCCCCACAACTGAAGGCAGATTGGAGATAAGGAGTAGAATTTTAACTGCTGACGTGTGGAGGACTTGGGTGTGACTGCAGAGTTAAACTCCTGAATAGCCATGTCAAGTGGAAACCTGATATAATCCTACCCGTTTCCAGGTTTAACCTGGGTGGTTTTGCAGACAAGCAGAGTTGCAGCTGTCTGGAAAGTTATTAAAATACCCAAACAGGCAATTAACTTTGAATTTAACTCTGAACTCTGGCTTTAATGCCCAGAGGAAAGATTCATCATGCTCTCTGCATTTCGCCAGAGTCACTGAGGTGAGTGCAGAGCCAGGAGTGATTTTTTAAATTAAATTAAGTATTGTTGAAAAAAGATACATGATGTTGAAGCTTTTTGTCTTGAAATTCATTAGGTCAATTTGCAAGAATAGAAACATAGAAACATAGAAACTAGGAGCAGGAGTAGGCCATTAGGCCCTTCAAGCCTGCTGCGCCATTCATTATGATCATGGCAGATCATCCAACTCAATAGCCTGCTCCCACTATATTTAACTCCTTCTTGAAAACATACAATGTTTTGGCCTCAACTACTTGTGCTGATTGGTTGGCAAATGGACTCTGGAATGCACTGCCTGAGAGCGAGCTGGAGACAGAGACCCTTGCCAACCAATCAGCACTCTCTTCTCATGAAATATAAATTGTTGTTCCCTTTACATTTGGTATTCTTGCAAATTGTCCTGATGAATGCAAGACAAAAAGTTTCAACAACATGTCTTTTTTCAGCAATACTTAATTAATTTAATTAAATAGAAGACTTTGAAGAGTGAAATGGCAAAGTTTGTGATATGAGCTCAATTTCAACTTTTTGAAAATACATTCCACTGCCCTGAATTGTTCTCCCCTTCATCTCAATCTCTTGGTGTCAACCTGCAATGCAACATGAGAGTAATTCTAATAGTCTGGATCTTTGAACAGCAGGAGCAGGGACTACCACCAACAACAGCAGCAACACCAGGAAAAACCACCAACAGCAGCAGCACCAGGAGCCACCAACAACAGCAGCAGGACCAGGAGCCACACAAACAGCAGCAACACCAGGAAACAGACCAACAGCAGCAACACCAGGAAACAGACCAACAGCAGCAGCATCAGGAACTACACCAACAGCATCAGCACCAGGAACCACCACCAACAGCAGCAGCACCAACAAGAGCAGCACCAGGAACCACACCAACAGCAGCAGCTCCAGGAACGATACCAACAGCAGCAGCAACAGGAGCCACACCAACAGAAGCAGCACCAGGAACCACACCAACAGCAGCAGCGTCAGGAACCACACCAACAGCAGCAGCAGCAGGAAGCACACTAACAGCAGCAGCATCAGGAAGCACACTAACAGCAGCAGCACCAGGAACCACACCAACAGCAGCAGCACCAGGAAACAGACCAACAGGAGAAACGCCAGGAGCCATACCAACAGCAGCACCAGGAACTACAACAACAGAAGCAACAACAGGAACAGACCAACAGGAGAAACACCAGGAGCCACAACAACAGCAGCAACAACAGGAAACAGACCAACGGGAGAAGCATCTGGAACCACACCAACAGCAGCAGCACCAGGAGCCATACCAACAGCAGCAGCTCCAGGAAAAAGGCCAACAGCAGCAGCTCCAGGAGCCACACTAACAGCAGCAGCACCAGGGTACAGAGCAACAGGAGCAACAACAGGAATCACAACAACAGCAGCAACAACAAGAAACAAACCAACAGGAGAAGCACTAGGAGCCACAACAACAGCAGCAGCACCAGGATACAGACCAACAACAGCAGCAACAGGAACCACAACAACAGCAGTAACGACAGGAAACAGACCAACAACAGCAGCACCAGGAAACATTCCAACAGGAGAAGCACCAGGAGCCACACCAACAGCAGCAGCACCAGGAACCACAACAATAGCAGCAACAACAGGAAACAGACCAACAGGAGAAGCACCAGGAGCCACACCAACAGCAGCAGCACCAGGAGCCACACCAACAGCAGGAGCACCAGGAAACAGACCAACAGGAGCAGCAACAGGAACCACAACAGCAGCAGCAACAACAGCAACCATGCCAACAGCAGCAGCACCAGGAGCCACAACAGCAGCAGCAGCATCAGGAGCCACAACAGCAGGAGCAGCACCAGCAGCAGCAGCTCCAGGAACCACAAAAGCAGCAGCAGCACAGGAGCCATACCAAAAGCAGCAGCACCAGCAAACAGACCAACAGCAGCAGTATCAGGAAGCAGGACCACAGCAGGAGCACCAGGAATCACAACAACAGCAGCAGCTCCAGGAACACAAATAGCAGTCGCATCAGGAACCACACCTACAGCAGCAGCACCAGGAACCACACCAACAGCAGCAGCACCAGGAAACAGACCAACAGCAGCAGCAGCAGGAACACCGCATGGCAGCAGTATCAGGAACCACACAATCAGCAGCAGCACCAGGAACCACACCAAGAGCAGCAGCAGGAAACAGACCAATAGGAGCAGCACCAGGAACCACACCAACAGCAGCAGCACAGGAGCCACACCAAGAACAGCAGCACCAAGAAACAGACCAACAGCAGCATCACCAGCAGCACCAGGAACACCCCATGGCAGCAGTATCAGGAAACACACCATCAGCAGCAGCGCCAGGAACCACACCAATAGCAGTCACACCAGGAACCACACCAATAGCAATCACACCAGGAACCACACCAACAGCAGCAGCACCAGGAAACAGACGAACAACAGCAGCAACAGGAACCACAACAACAGCAGTAACGACAGGAAACAGACCAACAACAGCAGCACCAGGAAACAGTCCAACAGGAGAAGCACCAGGAGCCACACCAACAGCAGCAGCACCAGGAAACACAACAATAGCAGCAACAACAGGAAACAGACCAACAGGAGAAGCACCAGGAGCCACAACAACAGCAGCAGCACCAGGAGCCACACCCTCAGAAGCAGCACCAGGAGCCACACCAACAGAAGCAGCAGCAGGAGCCACACCAACAGCAGGAGCACCAGGAAACAGACCAACAGGAGCAGCAACAGGAACCACAACAGCAGCAGCAACAACAGCAACCATGCCAACAGCAACAGCACCAGGAGCCACAACAGCAGCAACAGCACCAGGAGCCACAACAGCAGCAGCAGCACCAGGAGCCACAACAGCAGCAGCAGCACCAGCAGCAGCAGCTCCAGGAACCACAAAAGCAGCAGCAGCACAGGAGCCATACCAAAAGCAGCAGCACCAGCAAACAGACCAACAGCAGCAGCATCAGGAACCAGGACCACAGCAGGAGCACCAGGAACCACACCAATAGCAGCAGCACCAACAGTAGCACCAAGAACCACAACAACAGCAGCAGCTCCAGGAACACAAATAGCAGTCGCATCAGGAACCACACCTACAGCAGCAGCACCAGGAACCACACCTACAGCAGCAGCACCAGGAAACAGACCAACAGCAGCAGCAGCAGGAACACCGCATGGCAGCAGTATCAGGAACCACACAATCAGCAGCAGCACCAGGAACCACACCAAGAGCAGCAGCAGGAAACAGACCAATAGGAGCAGCACCAGGAACCACACCAACAGCAGCAGCACAGGAGCCACACCAAAAACAGCAGCACCAAGAAACAGACCAACAGCAGCATCACCAGCAGCACCAGGAACACCCCATGGCAGCAGTATCAGGAAACACACCATCAGCAGCAGCGCCAGGAACCACACCAACAGCAGCAGCACAGGAGCCACACCAAAAACAGCAGCACCAAGAAACAGACCAACAGCAGCATCACCAGCAGCACCAGGAACACCCCATGGCAGCAGTATCAGGAAACACACCATCAGCAGCAGCGCCAGGAACCACAACAATAGCAGTCGCACCAGGAACCACGCCAATAGCAATCACACCAGGAACCACACCAACAACAGCAGCACCAGGAAACAGACCAACAGGAGCAGCATCAGGAACCACACCAACAGCAGCAGCACCAAGAAACACACCAACAGCAGCAGCAGGAACCACACCAACAGCAGCAGCACCAGGAAACAGACCAATAGGAGCAGCATCAGGAATCACAATACCAGCATCAACAACAGGAAACAGACGAACAGAAGAAGCAGCTGGAGCCACACCAACAGCAGCAACACCAGGAACCACACCAATAGCAGCAGCATCAGGAACCACACCAACAGCAGCACCAGCAGGAACCACACCAACAGCAGCAGCACCAGGAACCAAACCAACAGCAGCAGCATCAGGAACCACACCAACAGCAGGAGCACCAAGAACCACACTAGTAGCAGCATCACCAACAGCAGCACCAGGAACACCCCATTGCAGCAACATCAGGAACCACATCAACAGCAGCAGCACCAGGAACCACACCAACAGCAGCAGCACCAGGAACCACACAAACAGCAGCAACAACAGGAAACAAGCCAACAGGAGAAGCACCAGGAGCCACAACAACAGCAGCAGCAGCAGGAAACAGACCAACAGCAGCAGCACCAGGATCCACACCAACAGCAGCAGCACCAGCAACCACCCCAACAGCAGCAGCACCAGCAACCACCCCAACAGCAGCAGCACCAGCAACCACCCCAACAGGAGCAGCACCAGGAACCACACCAACAGCAGCAGCATCAACAGGAACTATGAGAACAGCAGCAGCACCAGGAACCACACCAACAGCAGCAGCATCAACAGGAACCACACCAACAGCAGCAGCAACAGGAAACAGACCAACAGCAGCTGCACCAGGAACCACACCAACATCAGCCGCACCTGGAAGTACACCAACAGCAGCAGCACAGGAGCCAAAACAAAAAGCAGCAGCACTAGGAAACAGACCAACGGCAGTACCAGCTCCAGGAACCACACCAGCAGCAGCAGCGCAGGAGCCACAACAAAAGCAGCAGCACCAAGAAACAGACTGAGGGCAGCAGCACCAGGAGCCACAACAACAGCAGCAGCACCTGGAGCCACACAAACAGCAGCAGCACCAGGAACCTCACCAACAGCAGGAGCACCAGCAGCAGGAGCTCCAGGAACCACACCAGCAGCAGCAGAACAGGAGTCACACCAAAAGCAGCAGCAGCAAGAAACAGACCAAGAGCAGCAGCATCAGGAACCAGAACAGCAGCAGCAGCCCCACGAACCACACCAACAGCAGCACCAGCAACAACACCAACAGCAACAGCTCCAGGAACCACACCAACAGCAGCAGCACAAGGAAACAGACCAACAGCAGCAGCACCAGGAAGCATACAAGCCACAGCAGCACCAGGAAACACACCAACAGCAGCACCAGGAACCACACCAACTGCAACAGCACAGGAGCCACAACAACAGCAGCAGCACCAGGAACCATACAAACAGCAGCAGCACCAGGAACCACACCAACAGCAGCAGCAGCTCCAGGAACCACACCAACAGCAACAGCACAGGAGGCACATCAAAAGCAGCAGCACCAGGATACAGACCAACAGCCAAGCTGCAGGAACTACAAAAAAGCAGCAGTACCGGGGACAACACCAATAGGAGTGGCAACAACAGCAGCACCAGGAACCACAACTACAGCAGCAGCACCAGGAGCCACATCAACAGCAGAAGCATCTGGAGCCACATCAACAGCAGCAGCATCTGGGGTCATACCAGTGGCAGCAGCAGCAACAGCAGCTGCAGGAACACCCCATTGCAGCAGCATCAGGAACCATATCAACAGCAACAACACCAGGAAACAGACCGACAGCAGAAGCACCAGGAACCACAATAACAGCAGCAACAAAAGGAAACAGACCAATAGGAGAAGCACCAGGAGCCACAATAACTGCAACAGCATCAGGAAACAGACCAACAGGATAATCACCAGGAGCCACAGCAGCAGCACCAGGCACCACACCAAAAGCAGCAACAACAGGAAACAGGCAAACAGCAGCAGCACCAGGAGCAGCAGCTCCAGGTACTACACCAACAGCCGCCGCACAGGAGCCACATCAAAAGCAGCAGCACCACGAAATAGACCAACAGCAGCAGCATCAGGAACCAGAACAACAGCAGCAGCACCAAGAACCACACTAGTAGCAGCAGCACCAGCAGCAACATCAGGAACCGCATCAACAGCAATAGCACCTGGAAACACACCAACAGCAGAAGCACCAGGAACCACAATAACAGCAGCAACAACAGGAAACAGAACAACAGGAGTAGCACCAGGAGCCACAACAACAGCAGCAGCACCAGGAAACAGACCAACAGGATAAGCAGCAGGAGCACAACACCAACAGCAGCAACAACAGGAAACAAGCCAACAGGAGAAGCACCAGGATCTACACCAACAGCAGCAGCACCAGGAAACAGACCAACAGCAGCAGCACCAGGAACCACACCAAAAGCAGCAGCACGGGAAACCACACCAACAGCAGCAGCATCAACAGGGACTATGACAAAAGCAGCAGCACCAGGAAAAAGGCCAACAGGCGCAGCACCAGGAAACAGACCAACAGCAGCAGCACGAGGAAACAGACCAACAGCAGCAGCACCGGGAAACAGACCAACAGCAGCAGCACTGGGAAACAGACCAACAGCAGCAGCACCAGGAAACAGACCAACAGCAGCAGCACCGGGAAACAGACCAACAGCAGCAGCACCAGGAACCACACTAACAACAGCAGCAGCAGCAACTCCAGAAACCACAACAGCAGCAGCAGCATATGAGCCACACCAAAAGCAGCAGCACCAGGAAACAGACCAACAGCAGCAGCATAAGGACCGACAACAACAGGAGAAGCACCAGGAACCACTCCAATAGCAGCAGCACCAACAGCAGCACAATGAACCACACAAACAGCAGCAGCCCCAGGAACCACACCAACAGCAGCAGCACCAGGAAACAGACCAACAGCAGCAGCACCAGGATCCACACCAACAGCAGCAGCACCAGTAACCACCCCAACAGCAGCAGCACCAGCAACCACCCCAACAGCAGCAGCACCAGGAACCACACAAACAGCAGCTGCACCATGAACCACACCAAAAGCAGCAGCACCAGGAACCACTCCAACAGCAGCAGCACCAGGAACCTCACCAACAGCAGCAGCAGCAACTCCAGAAAGCACAACAGCAGCAGCAGCAAATGAGCCACACCAAAAGCACAGCATCAGGAAAGAGACCAACAGTAGCAGCAGCAGGACCGACAACAACAGGAGAAGCACCAGGAACCACTCCAATAGCAGCAGCACCAGGAAACAGACCAACAGCAGCAACACCAGGAACCACACAAACAGCAGCAACAACTAGAAACAAGCCAACAGGAGAAGCACCAGCAACCACCCCAACAGCAGCAGCTCCAGGAAAAAGGCCAACAGCAGCAGCTCCAGGAGCCACACTAACAGCAGCAGCGCCAGGGTACAGAGCAACAGGAGCAGCAACAGGAATCACAACAACAGCAGCAACAACAAGAAACAAACCAACAGGAGAAGCACTAGGAGCCACAACAACAGCAGCAGCACCAGGATACAGACCAACAACAGCAGCAACAGGAACCACAACAACAGCAGTAACGACAGGAAACAGACCAACAACAGCAGCACCAGGAAACAGTCCAACAGGAGAAGCACCAGGAGCCACACCAACAGCAGTAGCACCAGGAACCACAACAATAGCAGCAACAGGAAACAGACCAACAGGAGAAGCACCAGGAGCCACACCAACAGCAGGAGCACGAGGAAACAGACCAACAGGAGCAGCAACAGGAACCACAACAGCAGCAGCAACAATAGCAACCATGCCAACAGCAGCAGCACCAGGAGCCACAACAGCAGCAGCAGCACCAGGAGCCACAACAGCAGCAGCACCAGCAGCAGAAGCTCCAGAAACCACAAAAGCAGCAGCAGCACAGGAGCCATACCAAAAGCAGCAGCACCAGCAAACAGACCAACAGCAGCAGCATCAGGAACCAGGACCACAGCAGGAGCACCAGGAACCACACCAATAGCAGCAGCACCAACAGTAGCACCAAGAACCACAACAACAGTAACAGCTCCAGGAACACAAATAGCAGTCGCATCAGGAACCACACCTACAGCAGCAGCACCAGGAACCACACCAACAGCAGCAGCACCAGGAAACAGACGAACAGCAGCAGCAACAGGAACGACTCCAAGTGCAGTAGCACCACGAACGACACCAACAGCAGCAGAACCAGGAACCACATAAACATCAGAAGCATCAGGAAACAGACGAACAGGAACAGCACTAGGAACCACACCAACAGCAGCAGCATCAACAGGAACCACACCAACAGCAGCAGCAACAGGAAACAGACCAACAGCAGCTGCACCAGGAACCACACCAACATCAGCCGCACCTGGAAGTACACCAACAGCAGCAGCACAGGAGCCAAAACAAAAAGCAGCAGCACTAGGAAACAGACCAACGGCAGTACCAGCTCCAGGAACCACACCAGCAGCAGCAGCGCAGGAGCCACAACAAAAGCAGCAGCACCAAGAAACAGACTGAGGGCAGCAGCACCAGGAGCCACAACAACAGCAGCAGCACCTGGAGGCACACAAACAGCAGCAGCACCAGGAACCTCACCAACAGCAGGAGCACCAGCAGCAGGAGCTCCAGGAACCACACCAGCAGCAGCAGAACAGGAGTCACACCAAAAGCAGCAGCAGCAAGAAACAGACCAAGAGCAGCAGCATCAGGAACCAGAACAGCAGCAGCAGCCCCACGAACCACACCAACAGCAGCACCAGCAACAACACCAACAGCAACAGCTCCAGGAACCACACCAACAGCAGCAGCACAAGGAAACAGACCAACAGCAGCAGCACCAGGAAGCATACAAGCCGCAGCAGCACCAGGAAACACACCAACAGCAGCACCAGGAACCACACCAACTGCAACAGCACAGGAACCATACAAACAGCAGCAGCACCAGGAACCACACCAACAGCAGCAGCAGCAGGAACCACCCCAACAGCAGCAGCACCAGGAACCACACCAACAGCAGCAGCACCAGGAACCACACCAACAGCAGCAGCATCAGGAACCACACCAACAGCAGCAGCACCAGGAAACAGATCAACAGGAGCAGCATCAGGAACCACAACAACAGCAGGAGCACCAAGAACCACACTAGTAGCAGCAGCACCAACAGCAGCACCAGGAACACCCCATTGCAGCAACATCAGGAACCACATCAACAGCAGCAGCACCAGGAACCACACAAACAGCAGCAGCACCGGGAACCACACCAACAGCAGCAGCACCCGGAAACAGACCAACAGCAGAAGCAGCAGGAACCACAATAACAGCAGCAACAACAGGAAACAGACCAACAGGAGTAGCACCAGGATCCACACCAACAGCAGCAACAACAGGAAACAGACCAACAGGAGTAGCACCAGGAACCACACCAAAAGCAGCAGCACCGGGAACCACTCCAACAGCAGCAGCATCAACAGGAACTATGACAAAAGCAGCAGCACCAGGAAAAAGGCCAAAAGGCGCAACACCAGGAAACAGACCATCAGCAGCAGCACCAGGAAACAGACCAACAGCAGCAGCACCGGGAAACAGACCAACAGCAGCAGCACCAGGAACCACACTAACAGCAGCAGCAGCAGGAACCTCACCAACAGCAGCAGCAGCAACTCCAGAAAGCACAACAGCAGCAGCAGCAAATGAGCCACACCAAAAGCAGAAGCACCAGGAAACAGACCAACAGCAGCAGCATAAGGACCGACAACAACAGGAGAAGCACCAGGAACCACTCCAATAGCAGCAGCACCAACAGCAGCACCATGAACCACACAAACAGCAGCAGCCCCAGGAACCACACCAACAGCAGCAGCACCAGGAAACAGACCAACAGCAGCAGCACCAGGATCCACACCAACAGCAGCAGCACCAGCAACCACCCCAACAGCAGCAGCACCAGCAACCACCCCAACAGCAGCAGCACCAGCAACCACCCCAACAGCAGCAGCACCAGGAACCACACAAACAGCAGCAGCACCAGGAACCACACCAAAAGCAGCAGCACCAGGAACCACCCCAACAGCAGCAGCACCAGGAACCTCACCAACAGCAGCAGCAGCAACTCCAGAAAGCACAACAGCAGCAGCAGCAAATGAGCCACACCAAAAGCACAGCATCAGGAAGCAGACCAACAGTAGCAGCATCAGGACCGACAACAACAGGAGAAGCACCAGGAACCACTCCAATAGCAGCAGCACCAACAGCTGCACCATGAACCACACAAACAGCAGCAGCCCCAGGAACCACACCAACAGCAGCAGCACCAGGAAACAGACCAACAGCAGCAACACCAGGAACCAATCAAACAGCAGCAACAACTGGAAACAAGCCAACAGGAGAAGCACCAGGAGCCACACCAACAGCAGCAGCTCCAGGAAAAAGGCCAACAGCAGCAGCTCCAGGAGCCACACTAACAGCAGCAGTACCAGGGTACAGAGCAACAGGAGCAGCAACAGGAATCACAACAACAGCAGCAACAACAAGAAACAAACCAACAGGAGAAGCACCAGGAGCCACAACAACAGCAGCAGCACCAGGATACAGACCAACAACAGCAACAGGAACCACAACAACAGCAGTAACGACAGGAAACAGACCAACAACAGCAGCACCAGGAAACAGTCCAACAGGAGAAGCACCAGGAGCCACACCAACAGCAGCAGCACCAGGAACCACAACAATAGCGGCAACAAGAGGAAACAGGCCAACAGGAGAAGCACCAGGAGCCACAACAACAGCAGGAGCACCAGGAAACAGACCAACAGGAGCAGCAACAGGAACCACAACAGCAGCAGCAACAACAGCAACCATGCCAACAGCAGCAGGACCAGGAGCCACAACAGCAGCAGCAGCACCAGGAGCCACAGCAGCAGCAGCACCAGGAGCCACAACAGCAGCAGCAGCACCAGCAGCAGCAGCTCCAGGAACCACAAAAGTAGCAGCAGCACAGGAGCCATACCAAAAGCAGCAGCACCAGCAAACAGACAAACAACAGCAGCAACAGGAACCACAACAACAGCAGTAACGACAGGAAACAGACCAACAACAGCAGCACCAGGAAACAGTCTAACAGGAGAAGCACCAGGAGCCACACCAACAGCAGCAGCACCAGGAACCACAACAATAGCAGCAACAACAGGAAACAGACCAACAGGAGAAGCACCAGGAGCCACAACAACAGCAGCAGCACCAGGAGCCACACCCTCAGAAGCAGCACCAGGAGCCACACCAACAGAAGCAGCAGCAGGAGCCACACCAACAGCAGGAGCACCAGGAAACAGACCAACAGGAGCAGCAACAGGAACCACAACAGCAGCAGCAACAACAGCAACCATGCCAAGAGCAGCAGGAGGAAACAGACCAACAGGAGCAGCATCAGGAATCACAATACCAGCATCAACAACAGGAAACAGACGAACAGAAGAATCAGCTGGAGCCACACCAACAGCAGCAGCATCAGGAACCACACCAACAGCAGCAGCAGCACCAGGAACCACACCCACAGCAGCAGCACCAGGAACCACACCAACAGCAGCAGCTTCAGGAACCACACCAACAGCAGCAGCACCAGGAAACAGATCAACAGGAGCAGCATCAGGAACCACAACAACAGCAGGAGCACCAAGAACTACACTAGTAGCAGCAGCACCAACAGCAGCACCAGGAACACCCCATTGCAGCAACATCAGGAACCACATCAACAGCAGCAGCACCAGGAACCACACAAACAGCAGCAGCACCAGGAACCACACCCACAGCAGCAGCACCAGTAAACAGACCACCAGGAACCACACAAACAGCAGCAACAACAGGAAACAAGCCAACAGGAGAAGCACCAGGAGCCACAACAACAGCAGCAGCAGCAGGAAACAGACCAACAGCAGCAGCACCAGGATCCACACCAACAGCAGCAGCACCAGCAACCACCCGGACAGCAGCAGCACCAGGAAACAGACCAACAGCAGCAGCACCAGCAACCACCCCAACAGCAGCAGCACCCGGAACCACACAAACAGCAGCAGCACCAGGAACCACACCAACAGCAGCAGCATCAACAGTAACTATGAGAACAGCAGCAGCACCAGGAAACAGGCCAACAGCAGCAGCACCAGGAACCACACCAACAGCAGCAGCACCAGGAAACAGACGAACAGCAGCAGCACCAGGAACGACTCCAAGTGCAGTAGCACCACGAACGACACCAACAGCAGCAGAACCAGGAACCACACAAACATCAGAAGCACCAGGAAACAGACAAACAGGAACAGCACTAGGAACCACACCAACAGCAGCAGCATCAACAGGAACCACACCAACAGCAGCAGCAACAGGAAACAGACCAACAGCAGCTGCACCAGGAACCACACCAACATCAGCCGCACCTGGAACCACACCAACAGCAGCAGCACAGGAGCCAAAACAAAAAGCAGCAGCACCAGGAAACAGACCAATGGCAGTACCAGCTCCAGGAACCACACCACCAGCAGCAGCAGCGCAGGAGGCACACCAAAAGCAGCAGCACCAAGAAACAGACTGAGGGCAGCAGCACCAGGAGCCACAACAACAGCAGCAGCACCTGGAGGCACACAAACAGCAGCAGCACCAGGAGCCTCACCAACAGCAGGGGCACCAGCAGCAGGAGCTCCAATAACTACACCAGCAGCAGCAGAACAGGAGCCACACCAAAAGCAGCAGCAGCAGGAAACAGACCAAGAGCAGCAGCATCAGGAACCAGAACAACAGCAGCAGCACCAGGAACCACACCAATTGCAGCAGAACCAGGAACCACCCCAACAGCAGCAGCAGCCCCACGAACCACACCAACAGCAGCACCAGCAACAACACCAACAGCAACAGCTCCAGGAACCATACCAACAGCAGCAGCACAAGGAAACAGACCAACAGCAGCAGCACCAGGAAGCATACAAGCGGCAGCAGCACCAGGAAACACACCAACAGCAGCACCAGGAACCACACCAACAGCAACAGCACAGGAGCCACAACAACGGCAGCAGCACCAGGAACCATACAAACAGCAGCAACACCAGGAACCACACCAACAGCAGCACCAGGAGCCACAACAACAGCAGCAGCACCAGGAACCATACAAACAGCAGCAACACCAGGAACCACACCAACAGCAGCACCAGGAACCACACCAACAGCAGCAGCAGCTCCAGGAACCACACCAACAGCAACAGCAGCAGGAACCACACCAACAGCAGCAGCACCAGGAACCACACCAACAGCAACAGCACCAGGAACCACACCAACAGCAGCAGCATCAGGAACCACACCAACAGCAGCAGCACCAGGAAACAGATCAACAGGAGCAGCATGAGGAACCACAACAACAGCAGCAGCACCAGGATACAGACCAACAACAGCAACAGGAACCACAACAACAGCAGTAACGACAGGAAACAGACCAACAACAGCAGCACCAGGAAACAGTCCAACAGGAGAAGCACCAGGAGCCACACCAACAGCAGCAGCAGCAGGAACCACAACAATAGCGGCAACAAGAGGAAACAGGCCAACAGGAGAAGCACCAGGAGCCACAACAACAGCAGGAGCACCAGGAGCCACACCAACAGCCGGAGCACCAGGAAACAGACCAACAGGAGCAGCAACAGGAACCACAACAGCAGCAGCAACAACAGCAACCATGCCAACAGCAGCAGGACCAGGAGCCACAACAGCAGCAGCAGCACCAGGAGCCACAACAGCAGCAGCAGCACCAGCAGCAGCAGCTCCAGGAACCACAAAAGTAGCAGCAGCACAGGAGCCATACCAAAAGCAGCAGCACCAGCAAACAGACAAACAACAGCAGCAACAGGAACCACAACAACAGCAGTAACGACAGGAAACAGACCAACAACAGCAGCACCAGGAAACAGTCTAACAGGAGAAGCACCAGGAGCCACACCAACAGCAGCAGCACCAGGAACCACAACAATAGCAGCAACAACAGGAAACAGACCAACAGGAGAAGCACCAGGAGCCACAACAACAGCAGCAGCACCAGGAGCCACACCAACAGCAGGAGCACCAGGAAACAGACCAACAGGAGCAGCAACAGGAACCACAACAGCAGCAGCAACAACAGCAACCATGCCAAGAGCAGCAGGAGGAAACAGACCAACAGGAGCAGCATCAGGAATCACAATACCAGCATCAACAACAGGAAACAGACGAACAGAAGAATCAGCTGGAGCCACACCAATAGCAGAAGCATCAGGAACCACACCAACAGCAGCAGCAGCAGGAACCACACCAACAGCAGCAGCACCAGGAAACAGATCAACAGGAGCAGCATCAGGAACCACAACAACAGCAGGAGCACCAAGAACTACACTAGTAGCAGCAGCACCAACAGCAGCACCAGGAACACCCCATTGCAGCAACATCAGGAACCACATCAACAGCAGCAGCACCAGGAACCACACAAACAGCAGCAGCACCAGGAACCACACCCACAGCAGCAGCACCAGTAAACAGACCACCAGGAACCACACAAACAGCAGCAACAACAGGAAACAAGCCAACAGGAGAAGCACCAGGAGCCACAACAACAGCAGCAGCAGCAGGAAACAGACCAACAGCAGCAGCACCAGGATCCACACCAACAGCAGCAGCACCAGCAACCACCCCGACAGCAGCAGCACCAGGAAACAGACCAACAGCAGCAGCACCAGCAACCACCCCAACAGCAGCAGCACCCGGAACCACACAAACAGCAGCAGCACCAGGAACCACACCAACAGCAGCAGCATCAACAGTAACTATGAGAACAGCAGCAGCACCAGGAAACAGGCCAACAGCAGCAGCACCAGGAACCACATCAACAGCAGCAGCACCAGGAAACAGACGAACAGCAGCAGCACCAGGAACGACTCCAAGTGCAGTAGCACCACAAACGACACCAACAGCAGCAGAACCAGGAACCACACAAACATCAGAAGCACCAGGAAACAGACGAACAGGAACAGCACTAGGAACCACACCAACAGCAGCAGCATCAACAGGAACCACACCAACAGCAGCAGCAACAGGAAACAGACCAACAGCAGCTGCACCAGGAACCACACCAACATCAGCCGCACCTGGAACCACACCAACAGCAGCAGCACAGGAGCCAAAACAAAAAGCAGCAGCACCAGGAAACAGACCAACGGCAGTACCAGCTCCAGGAACCACACCACCAGCAGCAGCAGCGCAGGAGGCACACCAAAAGCAGCAGCACCAAGAAACAGACTGAGGGCAGCAGCACCAGGAGCCACAGCCACAACAACAGCAGCAGCACCTGGAGGCACACAAACAGCAGCAGCACCAGGAGCCTCACCAACAGCAGGGGCACCAGCAGCAGGAGCTCCAGGAACTACACCAGCAGCAGCAGAACAGGAGCCACACCAAAAGCAGCAGCAGCAGGAAACAGACCAAGAGCAGCAGCATCAGGAACCAGAACAACAGCAGCAGCACCAGGAACCACACCAATTGCAGCAGAACCAGGAACCACACAACAGCAGCAGCAGCCCCACGAACCACACCAACAGCAGCACCAGCAACAACACCAACAGCAACAGCTCCAGGAACCATACCAACAGCAGCAGCACAAGGAAACAGACCAACAGCAGCAGCACCAGGAAGCATACAAGCGGCAGCAGCACCAGGAAACACACCAACAGCAGCAGCATCAGGAACCACACCAACAGCAGCAGCACCAGGAAACAGATCAACAGGAGCAGCATCAGGAACCACAACAACAGCAGGAGCACCAAGAACCACACTAGTAGCAGCAGCACCAACAGCAGCACCAGGAACACCCCATTGCAGCAACATCAGGAACCACATCAACAGCAGCAGCACCAGGAACCACACAAACAGCAGCAGCACCGGGAACCACACCAACAGCAGCAGCACCTGGAAACAGACCAACAGCAGAAGCAGCAGGAACCACAATAACAGCAGCAACAACAGGAAACAGACCAACAGGAGTAGCACCAGGATCCACACCAACAGCAGCAACAACAGGAAACAGACCAACAGGAGTAGCACCAGGAACCACACCAAAAGCAGCAGCACCGGGAACCACACCAACAGCAGCAGCATCAACAGGAACTATGACAAAAGCAGCAGCACCAGGAAAAAGGCCAAAAGACGCAACACCAGGAAACAGACCATCAGCAGCAGCACCAGGAAACAGCCCAACAGCAGCAGCACCGGGAAACAGACCAACAGCAGCAGCACCAGGAACCACACTAACAGCAGCAGCAGCAGGAACCTCACCAACAGCAGCAGCAGCAACTCCAGAAAGCACAACAGCAGCAGCAGCAAATGAGCCACACCAAAAGCAGAAGCACCAGGAAACAGACCAACAGCAGCAGCATAAGGACCGACAACAACAGGAGAAGCACCAGGAACCACTCCAATAGCAGCAGCACCAACAGCAGCACCATGAACCACACAAACAGCAGCAGCCCCAGGAACCACACCAACAGCAGCAGCACCAGGAAACAGACCAACAGCAGCAGCACCAGGATCCACACCAACAGCAGCAGCACCAGCAACCACCCCAACAGCAGCAGCACCAGCAACCACCCCAACAGCAGCAGCACCAGCAACCACCCCAACAGCAGCAGCACCAGGAACCACACAAACAGCAGCAGCACCAGGAACCACACCAAAAGCAGCAGCACCAGGAACCACCCCAACAGCAGCAGCACCAGGAACCTCACCAACAGCAGCAGCAGCAACTCCAGAAAGCACAACAGCAGCAGCAGCAAATGAGCCACACCAAAAGCACAGCATCAGGAAACAGACCAACAGTAGCAGCATCAGGACCGACAACAACAGGAGAAGCACCAGGAACCACTCCAATAGCAGCAGCACCAACAGCTGCACCATGAACCACACAAACAGCAGCAGCCCCAGGAACCACACCAACAGCAGCAGCACCAGGAAACAGACCAACAGCAGCAACACCAGGAACCACACAAACAGCAGCAACAACTGGAAACAAGCCAACAGGAGAAGCACCAGGAGCCACACCAACAGCAGCAGCTCCAGGAAAAAGGCCAACAGCAGCAGCTCCAGGAGCCACACTAACAGCAGCAGTACCAGGGTACAGAGCAACAGGAGCAGCAACAGGAATCACAACAACAGCAGCAACAACAAGAAACAAACCAACAGGAGAAGCACCAGGAGCCACAACAACAGCAGCAGCACCAGGATACAGACCAACAACAGCAACAGGAACCACAACAACAGCAGTAACGACAGGAAACAGACCAACAACAGCAGCACCAGGAAACAGTCCAACAGGAGAAGCACCAGGAGCCACACCAACAGCAGCAGCAGCAGGAACCACAACAATAGCGGCAACAAGAGGAAACAGGCCAACAGGAGAAGCACCAGGAGCCACAACAACAGCAGGAGCACCAGGAGCCACACCAACAGCCGGAGCACCAGGAAACAGACCAACAGGAGCAGCAACAGGAACCACAACAGCAGCAGCAACAACAGCAACCATGCCAACAGCAGCAGGACCAGGAGCCACAACAGCAGCAGCAGCACCAGGAGCCACAACAGCAGCAGCAGCACCAGCAGCAGCAGCTCCAGGAACCACAAAAGTAGCAGCAGCACAGGAGCCATACCAAAAGCAGCAGCACCAGCAAACAGACAAACAACAGCAGCAACAGGAACCACAACAACAGCAGTAACGACAGGAAACAGACCAACAACAGCAGCACCAGGAAACAGTCTAACAGGAGAAGCACCAGGAGCCACACCAACAGCAGCAGCACCAGGAACCACAACAATAGCAGCAACAACAGGAAACAGACCAACAGGAGAAGCACCAGGAGCCACAACAACAGCAGCAGCACCAGGAGCCACACCCTCAGAAGCAGCACCAGGAGCCACACCAACAGAAGCAGCAGCAGGAGCCACACCAACAGCAGGAGCACCAGGAAACAGACCAACAGGAGCAGCAACAGGAACCACAACAGCAGCAGCAACAACAGCAACCATGCCAAGAGCAGCAGGAGGAAACAGACCAACAGGAGCAGCATCAGGAATCACAATACCAGCATCAACAACAGGAAACAGACGAACAGAAGAATCAGCTGGAGCCACACCAATAGCAGAAGCATCAGGAACCACACCAACAGCAGCAGCAGCAGGAACCACACCAACAGCAGCAGCACCAGGAAACAGATCAACAGGAGCAGCATCAGGAACCACAACAACAGCAGGAGCACCAAGAACTACACTAGTAGCAGCAGCACCAACAGCAGCACCAGGAACACCCCATTGCAGCAACATCAGGAACCACATCAACAGCAGCAGCACCAGGAACCACACAAACAGCAGCAGCACCAGGAACCACACCCACAGCAGCAGCACCAGTAAACAGACCACCAGGAACCACACAAACAGCAGCAACAACAGGAAACAAGCCAACAGGAGAAGCACCAGGAGCCACAACAACAGCAGCAGCAGCAGGAAACAGACCAACAGCAGCAGCACCAGGATCCACACCAACAGCAGCAGCACCAGCAACCACCCCGACAGCAGCAGCACCAGGAAACAGACCAACAGCAGCAGCACCAGCAACCACCCCAACAGCAGCAGCACCCGGAACCACACAAACAGCAGCAGCACCAGGAACCACACCAACAGCAGCAGCATCAACAGTAACTATGAGAACAGCAGCAGCACCAGGAAACAGGCCAACAGCAGCAGCACCAGGAACCACACCAACAGCAGCAGCACCAGGAACGACTCCAAGTGCAGTAGCACCACAAACGACACCAACAGCAGCAGAACCAGGAACCACACAAACATCAGAAGCACCAGGAAACAGACGAACAGGAACAGCACTAGGAACCACACCAACAGCAGCAGCATCAACAGGAACCACACCAACAGCAGCAGCAACAGGAAACAGACGAACAGCAGCAGCACCAGGAATGACTCCAAGTGCAGTAGCACCACAAACGACACCAACAGCAGCAGAACCAGGAACCACACAAACATCAGAAGCACCAGGAAACAGACGAACAGGAACAGCACTAGGAACCACACCAACAGCAGCAGCATCAACAGGAACCACACCAACAGCAGCAGCAACAGGAAACAGACCAACAGCAGCTGCACCAGGAACCACACCAACATCAGCCGCACCTGGAACCACACCAACAGCAGCAGCACAGGAGCCAAAACAAAAAGCAGCAGCACCAGGAAACAGACCAACGGCAGTACCAGCTCCAGGAACCACACCACCAGCAGCAGCAGCGCAGGAGGCACACCAAAAGCAGCAGCACCAAGAAACAGACTGAGGGCAGCAGCACCAGGAGCCACAACAACAGCAGCAGCACCTGGAGGCACACAAACAGCAGCAGCACCAGGAGCCTCACCAACAGCAGGGGCACCAGCAGCAGGAGCTCCAGGAACTACACCAGCAGCAGCAGAACAGGAGCCACACCAAAAGCAGCAGCAGCAGGAAACAGACCAAGAGCAGCAGCATCAGGAACCAGAACAACAGCAGCAGCACCAGGAACCACACCAATTGCAGCAGAACCAGGAACCACACAACAGCAGCAGCAGCCCCACGAACCACACCAACAGCAGCACCAGCAACAACACCAACAGCAACAGCTCCAGGAACCATACCAACAGCAGCAGCACAAGGAAACAGACCAACAGCAGCAGCACCAGGAAGCATACAAGCGGCAGCAGCACCAGGAAACACACCAACAGCAGCAGCATCAGGAACCACACCAACAGCAGCAGCACCAGGAAACAGATCAACAGGAGCAGCATCAGGAACCACAACAACAGCAGGAGCACCAAGAACCACACTAGTAGCAGCAGCACCAACAGCAGCACCAGGAACACCCCATTGCAGCAACATCAGGAACCACATCAACAGCAGCAGCACCAGGAACCACACATACAGCAGCAGCACCTGGAAACAGACCAACAGCAGAAGCAGCAGGAACCACAATAACAGCAGCAACAACAGGAAACAGACCAACAGGAGTAGCACCAGGATCCACACCAACAGCAGCAACAACAGGAAACAGACCAACAGGAGTAGCACCAGGAACCACACCAAAAGCAGCAGCACCGGGAACCACACCAACAGCAGCAGCATCAACAGGAACTATGACAAAAGCAGCAGCACCAGGAAAAAGGCCAAAAGACGCAACACCAGGAAACAGACCATCAGCAGCAGCACCAGGAAACAGCCCAACAGCAGCAGCACCGGGAAACAGACCAACAGCAGCAGCACCAGGAACCACACTAACAGCAGCAGCAGCAGGAACCTCACCAACAGCAGCAGCAGCAACTCCAGAAAGCACAACAGCAGCAGCAGCAAATGAGCCACACCAAAAGCAGAAGCACCAGGAAACAGACCAACAGCAGCAGCATAAGGACCGACAACAACAGGAGAAGCACCAGGAACCACTCCAATAGCAGCAGCACCAACAGCAGCACCATGAACCACACAAACAGCAGCAGCCCCAGGAACCACACCAACAGCAGCAGCACCAGGAAACAGACCAACAGCAGCAGCACCAGGATCCACACCAACAGCAGCAGCACCAGCAACCACCCCAACAGCAGCAGCACCAGCAACCACCCCAACAGCAGCAGCACCAGCAACCACCCCAACAGCAGCAGCACCAGGAACCACACAAACAGCAGCAGCACCAGGAACCACACCAAAAGCAGCAGCACCAGGAACCACCCCAACAGCAGCAGCACCAGGAACCTCACCAACAGCAGCAGCAGCAACTCCAGAAAGCACAACAGCAGCAGCAGCAAATGAGCCACACCAAAAGCACAGCATCAGGAAACAGACCAACAGTAGCAGCATCAGGACCGACAACAACAGGAGAAGCACCAGGAACCACTCCAATAGCAGCAGCACCAACAGCTGCACCATGAACCACACAAACAGCAGCAGCCCCAGGAACCACACCAACAGCAGCAGCACCAGGAAACAGACCAACAGCAGCAACACCAGGAACCACACAAACAGCAGCAACAACTGGAAACAAGCCAACAGGAGAAGCACCAGGAGCCACACCAACAGCAGCAGCTCCAGGAAAAAGGCCAACAGCAGCAGCTCCAGGAGCCACACTAACAGCAGCAGTACCAGGGTACAGAGCAACAGGAGCAGCAACAGGAATCACAACAACAGCAGCAACAACAAGAAACAAACCAACAGGAGAAGCACCAGGAGCCACAACAACAGCAGCAGCACCAGGATACAGACCAACAACAGCAACAGGAACCACAACAACAGCAGTAATGACAGGAAACAGACCAACAACAGCAGCACCAGGAAACAGTCCAACAGGAGAAGCACCAGGAGCCACACCAACAGCAGCAGCACCAGGAACCACAACAATAGCGGCAACAAGAGGAAACAGGCCAACAGGAGAAGCACCAGGAGCCACAACAACAGCAGGAGCACCAGGAGCCACACCAACAGCCGGAGCACCAGGAAACAGACCAACAGGAGCAGCAACAGGAACCACAACAGCAGCAGCAACAACAGCAACCATGCCAACAGCAGCAGGACCAGGAGCCACAACAGCAGCAGCAGCACCAGGAGCCACAACAGCAGCAGCAGCACCAGCAGCAGCAGCTCCAGGAACCACAAAAGTAGCAGCAGCACAGGAGCCATACCAAAAGCAGCAGCACCAGCAAACAGACAAACAACAGCAGCAACAGGAACCACAACAACAGCAGTAACGACAGGAAACAGACCAACAACAGCAGCACCAGGAAACAGTCTAACAGGAGAAGCACCAGGAGCCACACCAACAGCAGCAGCACCAGGAACCACAACAATAGCAGCAACAACAGGAAACAGACCAACAGGAGAAGCACCAGGAGCCACAACAACAGCAGCAGCACCAGGAGCCACACCCTCAGAAGCAGCACCAGGAGCCACACCAACAGAAGCAGCAGCAGGAGCCACACCAACAGCAGGAGCACCAGGAAACAGACCAACAGGAGCAGCAACAGGAACCACAACAGCAGCAGCAACAACAGCAACCATGCCAAGAGCAGCAGGAGGAAACAGACCAACAGGAGCAGCATCAGGAATCACAATACCAGCATCAACAACAGGAAACAGACGAACAGAAGAATCAGCTGGAGCCACACCAATAGGAGCAGCATCAGGAACCACACCAACAGCAGCAGCAGCAGGAACCACACCAACAGCAGCAGCACCAGGAACCACACCCACAGCAGCAGCACCAGGAACCACACCCACAGCAGCAGCATCAGGAACCACACCAACAGCAGCAGCACCAGGAAACAGATCAACAGGAGCAGCATCAGGAACCACAACAACAGCAGGAGCACCAAGAACTACACTAGTAGCAGCAGCACCAACAGCAGCACCAGGAACACCCCATTGCAGCAACATCAGGAACCACATCAACAGCAGCAGCACCAGGAACCACACAAACAGCAGCAGCACCAGGAACCACACCCACAGCAGCAGCACCAGTAAACAGACCACCAGGAACCACACAAACAGCAGCAACAACAGGAAACAAGCCAACAGGAGAAGCACCAGGAGCCACAACAACAGCAGCAGCAGCAGGAAACAGACCAACAGCAGCAGCACCAGGATCCACACCAACAGCAGCAGCACCAGCAACCACCCCGACAGCAGCAGCACCAGGAAACAGACCAACAGCAGCAACACCAGCAACCACCCCAACAGCAGCAGCACCCGGAACCACACAAACAGCAGCAGCACCAGGAACCACACCAACAGCAGCAGCATCAACAGTAACTATGAGAACAGCAGCAGCACCAGGAAACAGGCCAACAGCAGCAGCACCAGGAACCACATCAACAGCAGCAGCACCAGGAAACAGACGAACAGCAGCAGCACCAGGAACGACTCCAAGTGCAGTAGCACCACAAACGACACCAACAGCAGCAGAACCAGGAACCACACAAACATCAGAAGCACCAGGAAACAGACGAACAGGAACAGCACTAGGAACCACACCAACAGCAGCAGCATCAACAGGAACCACACCAACAGCAGCAGCAACAGGAAACAGACCAACAGAAGCTGCACCAGGAACCACACCAACATCAGCCGCACCTGGAACCACACCAACAGCAGCAGCACAGGAGCCAAAACAAAAAGCAGCAGCACCAGGAAACAGACCAACGGCAGTACCAGCTCCAGGAACCACACCACCAGCAGCAGCAGCGCAGGAGGCACACCAAAAGCAGCAGCACCAAGAAACAGACTGAGGGCAGCAGCACCAGGAGCCACAACAACAGCAGCAGCACCTGGAGGCACACAAACAGCAGCAGCACCAGGAGCCTCACCAGCAGCAGGGGCACCAGCAGCAGGAGCTCCAGGAACTACACCAGCAGCAGCAGAACAGGAGCCACACCAAAAGCAGCAGCAGCAGGAAACAGACCAAGAGCAGCAGCATCAGGAACCAGAACAACAGCAGCAGCACCAGGAACCACACCAATTGCAGCAGAACCAGGAACCACACAACAGCAGCAGCAGCCCCACGAACCACACCAACAGCAGCACCAGCAACAACACCAACAGCAACAGCTCCAGGAACCATACCAACAACAGCAGCACAAGGAAACAGACCAACAGCAGCAGCACCAGGAAGCATACAAGCGGCAGCAGCACCAGGAAACACACCAACAGCAGCACCAGGAACCACACCAACAGCAACAGCACAGGAGCCACAACAACAGCAGCAGCACCAGGAACCATACAAACAGCAGCAACACCAGGAACCACACCAACAGCAGCACCAGGAACCACACCAACAGCAACAGCACAGGAGCCACAACAACAGCAGCAGCACCAGGAACCACACCAACAGCAACACCAGGAACCACACCAACAGCAGCACCAGGAACCACACCAACAGCAGCAGCAGCTCCAGGAACCACACCAACAGCAACAGCACTGGAGCCACATCAAAAGCAGCAGCACCAGGATACAGACCAACAGCCAGGCTGCAGGAACTACAAAAAAGCAGCAGTACCGGGGACAACACCAATAGGAGTGGCAACAACAGCAGCACCAGGAACCACAACTACAGCAGCAGCACCAGGAGCCACATCAACAGCAGAAGCATCTGGAGCCACATCAACAGCAGCGGCCTCTGGGGTCATAGCAGTGGCAGCAGCAGCAACAGCAGCTGCAGGAACACCCCATTGCAGCAGCATCAGGAACCATATCAACAGCAACAACACCAGGAAACAGACCGACAGCAGAAGCACCAGGAACCACAATAACAGCAGCAACAAAAGGAACCAGACCAATAGGAGAAGCACCAGGAGCCACCACAACTGCAACAGCATCAGGAAACAGACCAACAGGATAATCACCAGGAGCCACAGCAGCAGCACCAGGCACCACACCAAAAGCAGCAACAACAGGAAACAGGCAAACAGCAGCAGCACCAGGAGCAGCAGCTCCAGGTACTACACCAACAGCCGCTACACAGGAGCCACATCAAAAGCAGCAGCACCACGAAATAGACCAACAGAGGCAGCATCAGGAACCAGAACAATAGCAGCAGCACCAAGAACCACACTAGTAGCAGCAGCACCAGCAGCAACATCAGGAACCGCATCAACAGCAATAGCACCTGGAAACACACCAACAGCAGAAGCATCAGGAACCACAATAACAGCAGCAACAACAGGAAACAGAACAACAGGAGTAGCACCAGGAGCCACAAAAACAGCAGCAGCACCAGGAAACAGACCAACAGGATAAGCAGCAGGAGCCACACCAACAGCAGGAGCACCACACCAACAGGAAACAAGCCAACAGGAGAAGCACCAGGATCCACACCAACAGCAGCAGCACCAGGAAACAGACCAACAGCAGCAGCACCAGGAACCACACCAAAAGCAGCAGCACCGGGAACCACACCAACAGCAGCAGCATCAACAGGAACTATGACAAAAGCAGCAGCACCAGGAAAAAGGCCAACAGGCGCAGCACCAGGAAACAGACCAACAGCAGCAGCAACAGGAAACAGACCAACAGCAGCAGCACCGGGAAACAGACCAACAGCAGCAGCAGCACCAGGAACCACATTAACAACAGCAGCAGCAGCAACTCCAGAAACCACAACAGCAGCAGCAGCATATGAGCCACACCAAAAGCAGCAGCACCAGGAAACAGACCAACAGCAGCAGCATAAGGACCGACAACAACAGGAGAAGCACCAGGAACCACTCCAATAGCAGCAGCACCAACAGCAGCACCATGAACCACACAAACAGCAGCAGCCCCAGGAACCACACCAACAGCAGCAGCACCAGGAAACAGACCAACAGCAGCAGCACCAGGATCCACACCAACAGCAGCACCACCAGCAACCACCCCAACAGCAGCAGCACCAGCAACCACCCCAACAGCAGCAGCACCAGGAACCACACAAACAGCAGCAGCACCAGGAACCACAACAAAAGCAGCAGCACCAGGAACCACCCCAACAGCAGCAGAACCAGGAACCTCACCAACAGCAGCAGCAGCAACTCCAGAAAGCACAACAGCAGCAGCAGCAAATGAGCCACACCAAAAGCACAGCATCAGGAAACAGACCAACAGTAGCAGCATCAGGACCGACAACAACAGGAGAAGCACCAGGAACCACTCCAATAGCAGCAGCACCTACAGCAGCACCATGAACCACACAAACAGCAGCAGCCCCAGGAACCACACAAACAGCAGCAGCCCCAGGAACCACACCAACAGCAGCAGCACCAGGAAACAGACCAACTGCAGCAACACCAGGAACCACACAGACAGCAGCAACAACTGGAAACAAGCCAACTGGAGAAGCACCAGGAGCCACAACAACAGCAGCAGCACCAGGCGCCACAACAACAGCAGCAACAACAGGAAACAAGCCAACAGGAGAAGCACCAGGAGCCACAACAACAGCAGCAGCAGCAGGAAACGGACCAACAGCAGCAGCACCAGGATCCACCCCAACACCAACAGCACCAGGAACCACACAAACAGCAGCAGCAGCGCCAGGAACCACACCAAAAGCAGCAGCATCAGGAACCACACCAACAGCTGCAGCATGAACAGGATCTATGAGAACAGCAGCAGCACCAGGAAACAGGCCAACAGCAGCAGCCCCAGGAAACAGAGCAACAGCAGCAGCACCAGGAACCACACCAACAGCAGCAGCACCAGGAACCACACCAACAGCAGCAGCACCAGGAACCTCACCAACAGCAGCAACATGAGGAATCACACAAACAACAGCAGCACCAGGAACCACACCAACAGCAGCAGCACCAGGAACCACACCAACAGCAGCAGCACCAGGAACCTCACCAACAGCAGCAGCAGCAGCTCCAGAAACCACAACAGCAGCCACAGCAAATGAGCCACAGCAAAAGCAGCAGCACCAGGAACCACACCAACAGCAGCAAAACCAGGAACCTCACCAACAACAGCATCAGCAGCTCCAGAAACCACTGCAGCAGCAGCAGCAAATGAGCCACACCAAAGCAGCAGCACCAGGAACCAAACCAACAACAGCAGCACAGGAGCCACACCAAAAGCAGCAGCACCAGGAAACAGACCAATTGCCACAGTACCAGGAACCACACCAACAGCAGCAGCACCAACAGCAGCAGCACCAGGAACCACATCAACAGCAGCAGCAGCTCCAGGTACCACACCAACAGCAGCAGCACAGGAGCCACACCAAAAGCAGCACAACCACGAAACAGACCAACAGCAGCAGCATCAGGAACCACAACAACAGCATCACCAAGAACCACATTAGTAGCAGCAGCACCAACAGCAGCACCAGGAACACCCCATTGCAGCAACATCAGGAACCACATCAACAGCAACAGCACCCGGAAACAGACCAACAGCAGAAGCAGCAGGAACCACAATAACAGCAGCAACAACAGGAAACAGACCAACAGGAGTAGCACCAGGATCCACACCAACAGCAGCAACAACAGGAAACAGACCAACAGGAGTAGCACCAGGAACCACACCAAAAGCAGCAGCACCGGGAACCACACCAACAGCAGCAGCATCAACAGGAACTATGACAAAAGCAGCAGCACCAGGAAAAAGGCCAAAAGGCGCAGCACCAGGAAACAGACCAACAGCAGCAGCACCAGGAAACAGACCAACAGCAGCAGCACCGGGAAACAGACCAACAGCAGCAGCACCAGGAACCACACTAACAGCAGCAGCAGCAGCAGGAACCTCACCAACAGCAGCAGCAGCAACTCCAGAAAGCACAACAGCAGCAGCAGCAAATGAGCCACACCAAAAGCAGCAGCATAAGGACCGACAACAACAGGAGAAGCACCAGGAACCACTCCAATAGCAGCAGCACCAACAGCAGCACCATGAACCACACAAACAGCAGCAGCCCCAGGAACCACACCAACAGCAGCAGCACCAGGAAACAGACCAATAGCAGCAGCACCAGCAACCACCCCAACAGCAGCAGCACCAGCAACCACCCCAACAGCAGCAGCACCAGGAACCACACAAACAGCAGCAGCACCAGGAACCACACCAAAAGCAGCAGCACCAGGAACCACCCCAACAGCAGCAGCACCAGGAACCTCACCAACAGCAGCAGCAGCAACACCAGAAAGCACAACAGCAGCAGCAGCAAATGAGCCACACCAAAAGCACAGCATCAGGAAACAGACCAACAGTAGCAGCATCAGGACCGACAACAACAGGAGAAGCACCAGGAACCACTCCAATAGCAGCAGCACCAACAGCAGCACCATGAACCACACGAACAGCAGCAGCACCAGGAACCTCACCAACAACAGCATCAGCAGCTCCAGAAACCACAGGAGCAGCAGCAGCAAATGAGCCACACCAAAGCAGCAGCACCAGGAAACAAACCAACAGCAGCAGCATCATGAACAACAACAACCGGAGCAGCACAAGGAACCACACCAACAGCAGCAACACCAGGAAACAGACCAACAGCAGCAGCACGAGGAATCACACAAACAACAGCAGCACCAGGAACCACACCAACAGCAGCAGCACCAGGAACCACACCAACAGCAGCAGCACCAGGAACCTCACCAACAGCAGCAGCAGCAGCTCCAGAAACCACAACAGCAGCCGCAGCAAATGAGCCACACCAAAAGCAGCAGCACCAGGAACCACACCAACAGCAGCAGCACCAGGAACCTCACCAACAACAGTATCAGCAGCTCCAGAAACCACAGCAGCAGCAGCAGCAAATGATCCACACGAACAGCAGCAGCACAGGAACCACACCAATAGCAGTAGCATCAACAGCAGCACCATGAACTACATAAACAGCAGCAGCCCCAGGAACCACACCAACAGCAGCAACACCAGGAAACAGACCAACAGCAGCAGCACCAGGAACTACACTAACAGCAGCAGTACCCACAGCTGGGGCTCCAGGAACCAAACCAACAACAGCAGCACAGGAGCCACACCAAAAGCAGCAGCCCAGGAAACAGACCAATTGCCACAGTATCAGGAACCACACCAACAGCAGCAGCACCAACAGCAGCAGCACCAGGAACCACACCAACAGCAGCAGCAGCTCCAGGTACCACACCAACAGCAGCAGCACAGGAGCCACACCAAAAGCAGCAGAACCACGAAACAGACCAACAGCAGCAGCATCAGGAACCACAACAACAGCATCACCAAGAACCACATTAGTAGCAGCAGCACCAACAGCAGCACTAGGAACACCCCATTGCAGCAACATCAGGAACCACATCAACAGCAACAGCACCGGGAAACAGACCAACAGCAGAAGCAGCAGGAACCACAATAACAGCAGCAACAACAGGAAACAGACCAACAGGAGTAGCACCAGGATCCACACCAACAGCAGCAACAACAGGAAACAGACCAACAGGAGTAGCACCAGGAACCACACCAAAAGCCGCAGCACCGGGAACCACACCAACAGCAGCAGCATCAACAGGAACTATGACAAAAGCAGCAGCAACAGGAAAAAGGCCAAAAGGCGCAGCACCAGGAAACAGACCAACAGCAGCAGCACCGGGAAACAGACCAACAGCAGCAGCACCAGGAACCACACTAACAGCAGCAGCAGCAGCAGGAACCTCACCAACAGCAGCAGCAGCAACTCCAGAAAGCACAACAGCAGCAGCAGCAAATGAGCCACACCAAAAGCAGCAGCACCAGGAAACAGACCAACAGCAGCAGCATAAGGACCGACAACAACAGGAGAAGCACCAGGAACCACTCCAATAGCAGCAGCACCAACAGCAGCACCATGAACCACACAAACAGCAGCAGCCCCAGGAACCACACCAACAGCAGCAGCACCAGGAAACAGACCAACAGCAGCAGCACCAGGATCCACACCAAGAGCAGCAGCACCAGCAACCACCCCAACAGCAGCAGCACCAGCAACCACCCCAACAGCAGCAGCACCAGCAACCACCCCAACAGCAGCAGCACCAGGAACCACACAAACAGCAGCAGCACCAGGAACCACACCAAAAGCAGCAGCACCAGGAACCACCCCAACAGCAGCAGCACCAGGAACCTCACCAACAGCAGCAGCAGCAACTCCAGAAACCACAACAGCAGCAGCAGCAAATGAGCCACACCAAAAGCACAGCATCAGGAAACAGACCAACAGTAGCAGCATCAGGACCGACAACAACAGGAGAAGCACCAGGAACCACTCCAATAGCAGCAGCACCAACAGCAGCACCATGAACCACACAAACAGCAGCAGCCCCAGGAACCACACCAACAGCAGCAGCACCAGGAAACAGACCAACAGCAGCAACACCAGGAACCAATCAAACAGCAGCAACAACTGGAAACAGGCCAACAGGAGAAGCACCAGGAGCCACAAAAACAGCAGCAGCTCCAGGAAAAAGGCCAACAACAGCAGCTCCAAGAGCCACACTAACAGCAGCAGCACCAGGGTACAGAGCAACAGGAGCAGTAACAGGAATCACAACAACAGCAGCAACAACAAGAAACAAACCAACAGGAGAAGCACTAGGAGCCACAACAACAGCAGCAGCACCAGGATACAGACCAACAACAGCAGCAACAGGAACCACAACAACAGCAGCAACGACAGGAAACAGACCAACAACAGCAGCACCAGGAAACATTCCAACAGGAGAAGCACAGGAGCCACACCAACAGCAGCAGCACCAGGAACCACAACAACAGCAGTAACGACAGGAAACAGACCAACAGGAGTAGCACCAGGATCCACACCAACAGCAGCAACAACAGGAAACAGACCAACAGGAGTAGCACCAGGAACCACACCAAAAGCAGCAGCACCAGGAACCACACCAACAGCAGCAGCATCAACAGGAACTATGACAAAAGCAGCAGCACCAGGAAAAAGGCCAAAAGGCGCAGCACCAGGAAACAGACCAACAGCAGCAGCACCGGGAAACAGACCAACAGCAGCAGCACCAGGAACCACACTAACAGCAGCAGCAGCAGCAGGAACCTCACCAACAGCAGCAGCAGCAACTCCAGAAAGCACAACAGCAGCAGCAGCAAATGAGCCACACCAAAAGCAGCAGCACCAGGAAACAGACCAACAGCAGCAGCATAAGGACCGACAACAACAGGAGAAGCACCAGGAACCACTCCAATAGCAGCAGCACCAACAGCAGCACCATGAACCACACAAACAGCAGCAGCCCCAGGAACCACACCAACAGCAGCAGCACCAGGAAACAGACCAACAGCAGCAGCACCAGGATGCACACCAACAGCAGCAGCACCAGCAACCACCCCAACAGCAGCAGCACCAGCAACCACCCCAACAGCAGCAGCACCAGCAACCACCCCAACAGCAGCAGCACCAGGAACCACACAAACAGCAGCAGCACCAGGAACCACACCAAAAGCAGCAGCACCAGGAACCACCCCAACAGCAGCAGCACCAGGAACCTCACCAACAGCAGCAGCAGCAACTCCAGAAAGCACAACAGCAGCAGCAGCAAATGAGCCACACCAAAAGCACAGCATCAGGAAGCAGACCAACAGTAGCAGCATCAGGACCGACAACAACAGGAGAAGCACCAGGAACCACTCCAATAGCAGCAGCACCAACAGCAGCACCATGAACCACACAAACAGCAGCAGCACCAGGAACCACACCAACAGCAGCAGCACCAGGAAACAGACCAACAGCAGCAACACCAGGAACCAATCAAACAGCAGCAACAACTGGAAACAGGTCAACAGGAGAAGCACCAGGAGCCACACAAACAGCAGCAGCTCCAGGAAAAAGGCCAACAACAGCAGCTGCAGGAGCCACACTAACAGCAGCAGCACCAGGGTACAGAGCAACAGGAGCAGCAACAGGAATCACAACAACAGCAGCAACAACAAGAAACAAACCAACAGGAGAAGCACTAGGAGCCACAACAACAGCAGCAGCACCAGGATACAGACCAACAACAGCAGCAACAGGAACCACAACAACAGCAGTAACGACAGGAAACAGACCAACAACAGCAGCACCAGGAAACAGTCCAACAGGAGAAGCACCAGGAGCCACACCAACAGCAGCAGCACCAGGAACCACAACAATAGCAGCAACAACAGGAAACAGATCAACAGGAGAAGCACCAGGAGCCACAACAACAGCAGAAGCACCAGGAGCCACACCCTCAGAAGCAGCACCAGGAGCCACACCAACAGGAGCAACAACAGGAACCACAACAGCAGCAGCAACAACAGCAACCATGCCAACAGCAGCAGCACCAGGAGCCACAACAGCAGCAGCAGCTCCAGGAACCACAAAAGTAGCAACAGCACAGGAGCCATACCAAAAGCAGCAGCACCAGCAAACAGACCAACAGCAGCAGCATCAGGAACCAGGACCATAGCAGGAGCACCAGGAACCACACCAATAGCAGCAGCACCAGCAGTAGCACCAAGAACCACAACAACAGCAGCAGCTCCAGGAACACAAATAGCAGTCGCATCAGGAACCACACCTACAGCAGCAGCACCAGGAAACAGACCAACAGCAGCAGCACCAGGAAACAGACCAACAGCAGCAGCAGCAGGAACACCGCATGGCAGCAGTATCAGGAACCACACAATCAGCAGCAGCACCAGGAACCACACCAAGAGCAGCAGCAGGAAACAGACCAATAGGAGCAGCAGCAGGAACCACACCAACAGCAGCAGCACAGGAGCCACACCAAAAACAGCAGCACCAAGAAACAGACCAACAGCAGCATCACCAGCAGCACCAGGAACACCCCATGGCAGCAGTATCAGGCAACACACCATCAGCAGCAGTGCCAGGAACCACACCAATAGCAGTCGCACCAGGAACCACGCCAATAGCAATCACACCAGGAACCACACCAACAGCAGCAGAACCAGGAAACAGACGAACAACAGCAGCAACAGGAACCACAACAACAGCAGTAATGACAGGAAACAGACCAACAACAGCAGCACCAGGAAACAGTCCAACAGGAGAAGCACCAGGAGCCACAACAACATCAGCAGCAGCAGGAAACGGACCAACAGCAGCAGCACCAGGATCCACCCCAACAGCAGCAGCACCAGCAACCACCCCAACACCAACAGCACCAGGAACCACACAAACAGCAGCAGCACCAGGAACCACACCAAAAGCAGCAGCATCAGGAACCACACCAACAGCTGCAGCATGAACAGGATCTATGAGAACAGCAGCAGCACCAGGAAACAGGCCAACAGCAGCAGTCCCAGGAAACAGAGCAACAGCAGCAGCACCAGGAACCACACCAACAGCAGCAGCACCAGGAACCACACCAACAGCAGCAGCACCAGGAAACTCACCAACAGCAGCAGCATGAGGAATCACACAAACAACAGCAGCACCAGGAACCACACGAACAGCAGCAGCACCAGGAACCTCACCAACAGCAGCAGCAGCATCTCCAGAAACCACAACAGCAGCCGCAGCAAATGAGCCACAGCAAAATCAGCAGCACCAGGAACCACACGAACAGCAGCAGCACCAGGAACCTCACCAACAGCAGCAGCAGCAGCTCCAGAAACCACAACAGCAGCCGCAGCAAATGAGCCACACCAAAGCAGCAGCACCAGGAAACAAACCAACAGCAGCAGCATCAGGAACCACAACAACCGGAGCAGCACAAGGAACCACACCATCAGCAGCAACACCAGGAAACAGACCAACAGCAGCAGCACGAGGAATCACACAAACAACAGCAGCACCAGGAACCACACCAACAGCAGCAGCACCAGGAACCACACCAACAGCAGCAGCAGCAGCTCCAGAAACCACAACAGCAGCCGCAGCAAATGAGCCACACCAAAAGCAGCAACAACAGGAAACAGACCAACAGGAGTAGCACCAGGAACCATACCAAAAGCAGCAGCACCGGGAACCACACCAACAGCAGCAGCATCAACAGGAACTATGACAAAAGCAGAAGCACCAGGAAAAAGGCCAAAAGGCGCAGCACCAGGAAACAGACCAACAGCAGCAGCACCAGGAAACAGACCAACAGCTGCAGCACCGGGAAACAGACCAACAACAGCAGCACCAGGAACCACACCAACAGCAGCAGCACCAGGAACCACACCAACAGCAGCAGCACCAGGAACCTCACCAACAGCAGCAGCAGCAGCTCCAGAAACCACAACAGCAGCCGCAGCAAATGAGCCACACCAAAAGCAGCAGCACCAGGAACCACACCAACAGCAGCAGCACCAGGAACCTCACCAACAACAGTATCAGCAGCTCCAGAAACCACAGCAGCAGCAGCAGCAAATGATCCACACGAACAGCAGCAGCACAGGAACCACACCAATAGCAGTAGCATCAACAGCAGCACCATGAACTACATAAACAGCAGCAGCCCCAGGAACCACACCAACAGCAGCAACACCAGGAAACAGACCAACAGCAGCAGCACCAGGAACTACACTAACAGCAGCAGTACCCGCAGCTGGGGCTCCAGGAACCAAACCAACAACAGCAGCACAGGAGCCACACCAAAAGCAGCAGCACCAGGAAACAGACCAATTGCCACAGTATCAGGAACCACACCAACAGCAGCAGCACCAACAGCAGCAGCACCAGGAACCACACCAACAGCAGCAGCAGCTCCAGGTACCACACCAACAGCAGCAGCACAGGAGCCACACCAAAAGCAGCAGAACCACGAAACAGACCAACAGCAGCAGCATCAGGAACCACAACAACAGCATCACCAAGAACCACATTAGTAGCAGCAGCACCAACAGCAGCACTAGGAACACCCCATTGCAGCAACATCAGGAACCACATCAACAGCAACAGCACCCGGAAACAGACCAACAGCAGAAGCAGCAGGAACCACAATAACAGCAGCAACAACAGGAAACAGACCAACAGGAGTAGCACCAGGATCCACACCAACAGCAGCAACAACAGGAAACAGACCAACAGGAGTAGCACCAGGAACCACACCAAAAGCAGCAGCACCGGGAACCACACCAACAGCAGCAGCATCAACAGGAACTATGACAAAAGCAGCAGCACCAGGAAAAAGGCCAAAAGGCGCAGCACCAGGAAACAGACCAACAGCAGCAGCACCAGGAAACAGCCCAACAGCAGCAGCACCGGGAAACAGACCAACAGCAGCAGCACCAGGAACCACACTAACAGCAGCAGCAGCAGCAGGAACCTCACCAACAGCAGCAGCAGCAACTCCAGAAAGCACAACAGCAGCAGCAGCAAATGAGCCACACCAAAAGCAGCAGCACCAGGAAACAGACCAACAGCAGCAGCATAAGGACCGACAACAACAGGAGAAGCACCAGGAACCACTCCAATAGCAGCAGCACCAACAGCAGCATCATGAACCACACAAACAGCAGCAGCCCCAGGAACCACACCAACAGCAGCAGCACCAGCAACCACCCCAACAGCAGCAGCACCAGCAACCACCCCAACAGCAGCAGCACCAGCAACCACCCCAACAGCAGCAGCACCAGGAACCACACAAACAGCAGCAGCACCAGGAACCACACCAAAAGCAGCAGCACCAGGAACCACCCCAACAGCAGCAGCACCAGGAACCTCACCAACAGCAGCAGCAGCAACTCCAGAAACCACAACAGGAGCAGCAGCAAATGAGCCACACCAAAAGCACAGCATCAGGAAACAGACCAAGAGTAGCAGCATCAGGACCGACAACAACAGGAGAAGCACCAGGAACCACTCCAATAGTAGCAGCACCAACAGCAGCACCATGAACCACACAAACAGCAGCAGCCCCAGGAACCACACCAACAGCAGCAACACCAGGAAACAGACCAACAGCAGCAGCACCAGGAACTACACTAACAGCAGCAGTACCCGCAGCTGGGGCTCCAGGAACCAAACCAACAACAGCAGCACAGGAGCCACACCAAAAGCAGCAGCACCAGGAAACAGACCAATTGCCACAGTATCAGGAACCACACCAACAGCAGCAGCACCAACAGCAGCAGCACCAGGAACCACACCAACAGCAGCAGCAGCTCCAGGTACCACACCAACAGCAGCAGCACAGGAGCCACACCAAAAGCAGCAGAACCACGAAACAGACCAACAGCAGCAGCATCAGGAACCACAACAACAGCATCACCAAGAACCACATTAGTAGCAGCAGCACCAACAGCAGCACTAGGAACACCCCATTGCAGCAACATCAGGAACCACATCAACAGCAACAGCACCCGGAAACAGACCAACAGCAGAAGCAGCAGGAACCACAATAACAGCAGCAACAACAGGAAACAGACCAACAGGAGTAGCACCAGGATCCACACCAACAGCAGCAACAACAGGAAACAGACCAACAGGAGTAGCACCAGGAACCACACCAAAAGCAGCAGCACCGGGAACCACACCAACAGCAGCAGCATCAACAGGAACTATGACAAAAGCAGCAGCACCAGGAAAAAGGCCAAAAGGCGCAGCACCAGGAAACAGACCAACAGCAGCAGCACCAGGAAACAGCCCAACAGCAGCAGCACCGGGAAACAGACCAACAGCAGCAGCACCAGGAACCACACTAACAGCAGCAGCAGCAGCAGGAACCTCACCAACAGCAGCAGCAGCAACTCCAGAAAGCACAACAGCAGCAGCAGCAAATGAGCCACACCAAAAGCAGCAGCACCAGGAAACAGACCAACAGCAGCAGCATAAGGACCGACAACAACAGGAGAAGCACCAGGAACCACTCCAATAGCAGCAGCACCAACAGCAGCATCATGAACCACACAAACAGCAGCAGCCCCAGGAACCACACCAACAGCAGCAGCACCAGCAACCACCCCAACAGCAGCAGCACCAGCAACCACCCCAACAGCAGCAGCACCAGCAACCACCCCAACAGCAGCAGCACCAGGAACCACACAAACAGCAGCAGCACCAGGAACCACACCAAAAGCAGCAGCACCAGGAACCACCCCAACAGCAGCAGCACCAGGAACCTCACCAACAGCAGCAGCAGCAACTCCAGAAACCACAACAGGAGCAGCAGCAAATGAGCCACACCAAAAGCACAGCATCAGGAAACAGACCAAGAGTAGCAGCATCAGGACCGACAACAACAGGAGAAGCACCAGGAACCACTCCAATAGTAGCAGCACCAACAGCAGCACCATGAACCACACAAACAGCAGCAGCCCCAGGAACCACACCAACAGCAGCAGCACCAGGAAACAGACCAACAGCAGCAACACCAGGAACCAATCAAACAGCAGCAACAACTGGAAACAGGCCAACAGGAGAAGCACCAGGAGCCACACAAACAGCAGCAGCTCCAGGAAAAAGGCCAACAACAGCAGCTCCAGGAGCCACACTAACAGCAGCAGCACCAGGGTACAGAGCAACAGGAGCAGCAACAGGAATCACAACAACAGCAGCAACAACAAGAAACAAACCAACAGGAGAAGCACTAGGAGCCACAACAACAGCAGCAGCACCAGGATACAGACCAACAACAGCAGCAACAGGAACCACAACAACAGCAGTAACGACAGGAAACAGACCAACAACAGCAGCACCAGGAAACATTCCAACAGGAGAAGCACAGGAGCCACACCAACAGCAGCAGCACCAGGAACCACAACAATAGCAGCAACAACAGGAAACAGACCAACAGGAGAAGCACCAGGAGCCACAACATCAGCAGAAGCACCAGGAGCCACACCCTCAGAAGCAGCACCAGGAGCCACACCAACAGGAGCAGCAACAGGAACCACAACAGCAGCAGCAACAACAGCAACCATGCCAACAGCAGCAGCACCAGGAGCCACAGCAGCATCAGCTGCACCAGGAGCCACAACAGCAGCAGCAGCACCAGCAGCAACAGCTCCAGGAACCACAAAAGTAGCAGCAGCACAGGAGCCATACCAAAAGCAGCAGCACCAGCAAACAGACCAACAGCAGCAGCATCAGGAACCAGGACCATAGCAGGAGCACCAGGAACCACACCAATAGCAGCAGCACCAGCAGCAGCACCAAGAACCACAACAACAGCAGCAGCTCCAGGAACACAAATAGCAGTCGTATCAGGAACCACACCTACAGCAGCAGCACCAGGAAACAGACCAACAGCAGCAGCACCAGGAAACAGACCAACAGCAGCAGCACCAGGAACCACACTAACAGCAGCAGCAGCAGGAACCTCACCAACAGCAGCAGCAGCAACTCCAGAAAGCACAACAGCAGCAGCAGCAAATGAGCCACACCAAAAGCAGAAGCACCAGGAAACAGACCAACAGCAGCAGCATAAGGACCGACAACAACAGGAGAAGCACCAGGAACCATTCCAATAGCAGCAGCACCAACAGCAGCACCATGAACCACACAAACAGCAGCAGCCCCAGGAACCACACCAACAGCAGCAGCACCAGGAAACAGACCAACAGCAGCAGCACCAGGATCCACACCAACAGCAGCAGCACCAGCAACCACCCCAACAGCAGCAGCACCAGCAACCACCCCAACAGCAGCAGCACCAGCAACCACCCCAACAGCAGCAGCACCAGGAACCACACAAACAGCAGCAGCACCAGGAACCACACCAAAAGCAGCAGCACCAGGAACCACCCCAACAGCAGCAGCACCAGGAACCTCACCAACAGCAGCAGCAGCAACTCCAGAAAGCACAACAGCAGCAGCAGCAAATGAGCCACACCAAAAGCACAGCATCAGGAAACAGACCAACAGTAGCAGCATCAGGACCGACAACAACAGGAGAAGCACCAGGAACCACTCCAATAGCAGCAGCACCAACAGCTGCACCATGAACCACACAAACAGCAGCAGCCCCAGGAACCACACCAACAGCAGCAGCACCAGGAAACAGACCAACAGCAGCAACACCAGGAACCACACAAACAGCAGCAACAACTGGAAACAAGCCAACAGGAGAAGCACCAGGAGCCACACCAACAGCAGCAGCTCCAGGAAAAAGGCCAACAGCAGCAGCTCCAGGAGCCACACTAACAGCAGCAGTACCAGGGTACAGAGCAACAGGAGCAGCAACAGGAATCACAACAACAGCAGCAACAACAAGAAACAAACCAACAGGAGAAGCACCAGGAGCCACAACAACAGCAGCAGCACCAGGATACAGACCAACAACAGCAACAGGAACCACAACAACAGCAGTAACGACAGGAAACAGACCAACAACAGCAGCACCAGGAAACAGTCCAACAGGAGAAGCACCAGGAGCCACACCAACAGCAGCAGCAGCAGGAACCACAACAATAGCGGCAACAAGAGGAAACAGGCCAACAGGAGAAGCACCAGGAGCCACAACAACAGCAGGAGCACCAGGAGCCACACCAACAGCCGGAGCACCAGGAAACAGACCAACAGGAGCAGCAACAGGAACCACAACAGCAGCAGCAACAACAGCAACCATGCCAACAGCAGCAGGACCAGGAGCCACAACAGCAGCAGCAGCACCAGGAGCCACAACAGCAGCAGCAGCACCAGCAGCAGCAGCTCCAGGAACCACAAAAGTAGCAGCAGCACAGGAGCCATACCAAAAGCAGCAGCACCAGCAAACAGACAAACAACAGCAGCAACAGGAACCACAACAACAGCAGTAACGACAGGAAACAGACCAACAACAGCAGCACCAGGAAACAGTCTAACAGGAGAAGCACCAGGAGCCACACCAACAGCAGCAGCACCAGGAACCACAACAATAGCAGCAACAACAGGAAACAGACCAACAGGAGAAGCACCAGGAGCCACAACAACAGCAGCAGCACCAGGAGCCACACCCTCAGAAGCAGCACCAGGAGCCACACCAACAGAAGCAGCAGCAGGAGCCACACCAACAGCAGGAGCACCAGGAAACAGACCAACAGGAGCAGCAACAGGAACCACAACAGCAGCAGCAACAACAGCAACCATGCCAAGAGCAGCAGGAGGAAACAGACCAACAGGAGCAGCATCAGGAATCACAATACCAGCATCAACAACAGGAAACAGACGAACAGAAGAATCAGCTGGAGCCACACCAATAGCAGAAGCATCAGGAACCACACCAACAGCAGCAGCAGCAGGAACCACACCAACAGCAGCAGCACCAGGAAACAGATCAACAGGAGCAGCATCAGGAACCACAACAACAGCAGGAGCACCAAGAACTACACTAGTAGCAGCAGCACCAACAGCAGCACCAGGAACACCCCATTGCAGCAACATCAGGAACCACATCAACAGCAGCAGCACCAGGAACCACACAAACAGCAGCAGCACCAGGAACCACACCCACAGCAGCAGCACCAGTAAACAGACCACCAGGAACCACACAAACAGCAGCAACAACAGGAAACAAGCCAACAGGAGAAGCACCAGGAGCCACAACAACAGCAGCAGCAGCAGGAAACAGACCAACAGCAGCAGCACCAGGATCCACACCAACAGCAGCAGCACCAGCAACCACCCCGACAGCAGCAGCACCAGGAAACAGACCAACAGCAGCAGCACCAGCAACCACCCCAACAGCAGCAGCACCCGGAACCACACAAACAGCAGCAGCACCAGGAACCACACCAACAGCAGCAGCATCAACAGTAACTATGAGAACAGCAGCAGCACCAGGAAACAGGCCAACAGCAGCAGCACCAGGAACCACACCAACAGCAGCAGCACCAGGAACGACTCCAAGTGCAGTAGCACCACAAACGACACCAACAGCAGCAGAACCAGGAACCACACAAACATCAGAAGCACCAGGAAACAGACGAACAGGAACAGCACTAGGAACCACACCAACAGCAGCAGCATCAACAGGAACCACACCAACAGCAGCAGCAACAGGAAACAGACGAACAGCAGCAGCACCAGGAATGACTCCAAGTGCAGTAGCACCACAAACGACACCAACAGCAGCAGAACCAGGAACCACACAAACATCAGAAGCACCAGGAAACAGACGAACAGGAACAGCACTAGGAACCACACCAACAGCAGCAGCATCAACAGGAACCACACCAACAGCAGCAGCAACAGGAAACAGACCAACAGCAGCTGCACCAGGAACCACACCAACATCAGCCGCACCTGGAACCACACCAACAGCAGCAGCACAGGAGCCAAAACAAAAAGCAGCAGCACCAGGAAACAGACCAACGGCAGTACCAGCTCCAGGAACCACACCACCAGCAGCAGCAGCGCAGGAGGCACACCAAAAGCAGCAGCACCAAGAAACAGACTGAGGGCAGCAGCACCAGGAGCCACAACAACAGCAGCAGCACCTGGAGGCACACAAACAGCAGCAGCACCAGGAGCCTCACCAACAGCAGGGGCACCAGCAGCAGGAGCTCCAGGAACTACACCAGCAGCAGCAGAACAGGAGCCACACCAAAAGCAGCAGCAGCAGGAAACAGACCAAGAGCAGCAGCATCAGGAACCAGAACAACAGCAGCAGCACCAGGAACCACACCAATTGCAGCAGAACCAGGAACCACACAACAGCAGCAGCAGCCCCACGAACCACACCAACAGCAGCACCAGCAACAACACCAACAGCAACAGCTCCAGGAACCATACCAACAGCAGCAGCACAAGGAAACAGACCAACAGCAGCAGCACCAGGAAGCATACAAGCGGCAGCAGCACCAGGAAACACACCAACAGCAGCAGCATCAGGAACCACACCAACAGCAGCAGCACCAGGAAACAGATCAACAGGAGCAGCATCAGGAACCACAACAACAGCAGGAGCACCAAGAACCACACTAGTAGCAGCAGCACCAACAGCAGCACCAGGAACACCCCATTGCAGCAACATCAGGAACCACATCAACAGCAGCAGCACCAGGAACCACACATACAGCAGCAGCACCTGGAAACAGACCAACAGCAGAAGCAGCAGGAACCACAATAACAGCAGCAACAACAGGAAACAGACCAACAGGAGTAGCACCAGGATCCACACCAACAGCAGCAACAACAGGAAACAGACCAACTGGAGTAGCACCAGGAACCACACCAAAAGCAGCAGCACCGGGAACCACACCAACAGCAGCAGCATCAACAGGAACTATGACAAAAGCAGCAGCACCAGGAAAAAGGCCAAAAGACGCAACACCAGGAAACAGACCATCAGCAGCAGCACCAGGAAACAGCCCAACAGCAGCAGCACCGGGAAACAGACCAACAGCAGCAGCACCAGGAACCACACTAACAGCAGCAGCAGCAGGAACCTCACCAACAGCAGCAGCAGCAACTCCAGAAAGCACAACAGCAGCAGCAGCAAATGAGCCACACCAAAAGCAGAAGCACCAGGAAACAGACCAACAGCAGCAGCATAAGGACCGACAACAACAGGAGAAGCACCAGGAACCACTCCAATAGCAGCAGCACCAACAGCAGCACCATGAACCACACAAACAGCAGCAGCCCCAGGAACCACACCAACAGCAGCAGCACCAGGAAACAGACCAACAGCAGCAGCACCAGGATCCACACCAACAGCAGCAGCACCAGCAACCACCCCAACAGCAGCAGCACCAGCAACCACCCCAACAGCAGCAGCACCAGCAACCACCCCAACAGCAGCAGCACCAGGAACCACACAAACAGCAGCAGCACCAGGAACCACACCAAAAGCAGCAGCACCAGGAACCACCCCAACAGCAGCAGCACCAGGAACCTCACCAACAGCAGCAGCAGCAACTCCAGAAAGCACAACAGCAGCAGCAGCAAATGAGCCACACCAAAAGCACAGCATCAGGAAACAGACCAACAGTAGCAGCATCAGGACCGACAACAACAGGAGAAGCACCAGGAACCACTCCAATAGCAGCAGCACCAACAGCTGCACCATGAACCACACAAACAGCAGCAGCCCCAGGAACCACACCAACAGCAGCAGCACCAGGAAACAGACCAACAGCAGCAACACCAGGAACCACACAAACAGCAGCAACAACTGGAAACAAGCCAACAGGAGAAGCACCAGGAGCCACACCAACAGCAGCAGCTCCAGGAAAAAGGCCAACAGCAGCAGCTCCAGGAGCCACACTAACAGCAGCAGTACCAGGGTACAGAGCAACAGGAGCAGCAACAGGAATCACAACAACAGCAGCAACAACAAGAAACAAACCAACAGGAGAAGCACCAGGAGCCACAACAACAGCAGCAGCACCAGGATACAGACCAACAACAGCAACAGGAACCACAACAACAGCAGTAATGACAGGAAACAGACCAACAACAGCAGCACCAGGAAACAGTCCAACAGGAGAAGCACCAGGAGCCACACCAACAGCAGCAGCACCAGGAACCACAACAATAGCGGCAACAAGAGGAAACAGGCCAACAGGAGAAGCACCAGGAGCCACAACAACAGCAGGAGCACCAGGAGCCACACCAACAGCCGGAGCACCAGGAAACAGACCAACAGGAGCAGCAACAGGAACCACAACAGCAGCAGCAACAACAGCAACCATGCCAACAGCAGCAGGACCAGGAGCCACAACAGCAGCAGCAGCACCAGGAGCCACAACAGCAGCAGCAGCACCAGCAGCAGCAGCTCCAGGAACCACAAAAGTAGCAGCAGCACAGGAGCCATACCAAAAGCAGCAGCACCAGCAAACAGACAAACAACAGCAGCAACAGGAACCACAACAACAGCAGTAACGACAGGAAACAGACCAACAACAGCAGCACCAGGAAACAGTCTAACAGGAGAAGCACCAGGAGCCACACCAACAGCAGCAGCACCAGGAACCACAACAATAGCAGCAACAACAGGAAACAGACCAACAGGAGAAGCACCAGGAGCCACAACAACAGCAGCAGCACCAGGAGCCACACCCTCAGAAGCAGCACCAGGAGCCACACCAACAGAAGCAGCAGCAGGAGCCACACCAACAGCAGGAGCACCAGGAAACAGACCAACAGGAGCAGCAACAGGAACCACAACAGCAGCAGCAACAACAGCAACCATGCCAAGAGCAGCAGGAGGAAACAGACCAACAGGAGCAGCATCAGGAATCACAATACCAGCATCAACAACAGGAAACAGACGAACAGAAGAATCAGCTGGAGCCACACCAATAGGAGCAGCATCAGGAACCACACCAACAGCAGCAGCAGCAGGAACCACACCAACAGCAGCAGCACCAGGAACCACACCCACAGCAGCAGCACCAGGAACCACACCAACAGCAGCAGCATCAGGAACCACACCAACAGCAGCAGCACCAGGAAACAGATCAACAGGAGCAGCATCAGGAACCACAACAACAGCAGGAGCACCAAGAACTACACTAGTAGCAGCAGCACCAACAGCAGCACCAGGAACACCCCATTGCAGCAACATCAGGAACCACATCAACAGCAGCAGCACCAGGAACCACACAAACAGCAGCAGCACCAGGAACCACACCCACAGCAGCAGCACCAGTAAACAGACCACCAGGAACCACACAAACAGCAGCAACAACAGGAAACAAGCCAACAGGAGAAGCACCAGGAGCCACAACAACAGCAGCAGCAGCAGGAAACAGACCAACAGCAGCAGCACCAGGATCCACACCAACAGCAGCAGCACCAGCAACCACCCCGACAGCAGCAGCACCAGGAAACAGACCAACAGCAGCAACACCAGCAACCACCCCAACAGCAGCAGCACCCGGAACCACACAAACAGCAGCAGCACCAGGAACCACACCAACAGCAGCAGCATCAACAGTAACTATGAGAACAGCAGCAGCACCAGGAAACAGGCCAACAGCAGCAGCACCAGGAACCACATCAACAGCAGCAGCACCAGGAAACAGACGAACAGCAGCAGCACCAGGAACGACTCCAAGTGCAGTAGCACCACAAACGACACCAACAGCAGCAGAACCAGGAACCACACAAACATCAGAAGCACCAGGAAACAGACGAACAGGAACAGCACTAGGAACCACACCAACAGCAGCAGCATCAACAGGAACCACACCAACAGCAGCAGCAACAGGAAACAGACCAACAGAAGCTGCACCAGGAACCACACCAACATCAGCCGCACCTGGAACCACACCAACAGCAGCAGCACAGGAGCCAAAACAAAAAGCAGCAGCACCAGGAAACAGACCAACGGCAGTACCAGCTCCAGGAACCACACCACCAGCAGCAGCAGCGCAGGAGGCACACCAAAAGCAGCAGCACCAAGAAACAGACTGAGGGCAGCAGCACCAGGAGCCACAACAACAGCAGCAGCACCTGGAGGCACACAAACAGCAGCAGCACCAGGAGCCTCACCAGCAGCAGGGGCACCAGCAGCAGGAGCTCCAGGAACTACACCAGCAGCAGCAGAACAGGAGCCACACCAAAAGCAGCAGCAGCAGGAAACAGACCAAGAGCAGCAGCATCAGGAACCAGAACAACAGCAGCAGCACCAGGAACCACACCAATTGCAGCAGAACCAGGAACCACACAACAGCAGCAGCAGCCCCACGAACCACACCAACAGCAGCACCAGCAACAACACCAACAGCAACAGCTCCAGGAACCATACCAACAACAGCAGCACAAGGAAACAGACCAACAGCAGCAGCACCAGGAAGCATACAAGCGGCAGCAGCACCAGGAAACACACCAACAGCAGCACCAGGAACCACACCAACAGCAACAGCACAGGAGCCACAACAACAGCAGCAGCACCAGGAACCATACAAACAGCAGCAACACCAGGAACCACACCAACAGCAGCACCAGGAACCACACCAACAGCAACAGCACAGGAGCCACAACAACAGCAGCAGCACCAGGAACCACACCAACAGCAACACCAGGAACCACACCAACAGCAGCACCAGGAACCACACCAACAGCAGCAGCAGCTCCAGGAACCACACCAACAGCAACAGCACTGGAGCCACATCAAAAGCAGCAGCACCAGGATACAGACCAACAGCCAGGCTGCAGGAACTACAAAAAAGCAGCAGTACCGGGGACAACACCAATAGGAGTGGCAACAACAGCAGCACCAGGAACCACAACTACAGCAGCAGCACCAGGAGCCACATCAACAGCAGAAGCATCTGGAGCCACATCAACAGCAGCGGCCTCTGGGGTCATAGCAGTGGCAGCAGCAGCAACAGCAGCTGCAGGAACACCCCATTGCAGCAGCATCAGGAACCATATCAACAGCAACAACACCAGGAAACAGACCGACAGCAGAAGCACCAGGAACCACAATAACAGCAGCAACAAAAGGAACCAGACCAATAGGAGAAGCACCAGGAGCCACCACAACTGCAACAGCATCAGGAAACAGACCAACAGGATAATCACCAGGAGCCACAGCAGCAGCACCAGGCACCACACCAAAAGCAGCAACAACAGGAAACAGGCAAACAGCAGCAGCACCAGGAGCAGCAGCTCCAGGTACTACACCAACAGCCGCTACACAGGAGCCACATCAAAAGCAGCAGCACCACGAAATAGACCAACAGAGGCAGCATCAGGAACCAGAACAATAGCAGCAGCACCAAGAACCACACTAGTAGCAGCAGCACCAGCAGCAACATCAGGAACCGCATCAACAGCAATAGCACCTGGAAACACACCAACAGCAGAAGCATCAGGAACCACAATAACAGCAGCAACAACAGGAAACAGAACAACAGGAGTAGCACCAGGAGCCACAAAAACAGCAGCAGCACCAGGAAACAGACCAACAGGATAAGCAGCAGGAGCCACACCAACAGCAGGAGCACCACACCAACAGGAAACAAGCCAACAGGAGAAGCACCAGGATCCACACCAACAGCAGCAGCACCAGGAAACAGACCAACAGCAGCAGCACCAGGAACCACACCAAAAGCAGCAGCACCGGGAACCACACCAACAGCAGCAGCATCAACAGGAACTATGACAAAAGCAGCAGCACCAGGAAAAAGGCCAACAGGCGCAGCACCAGGAAACAGACCAACAGCAGCAGCAACAGGAAACAGACCAACAGCAGCAGCACCGGGAAACAGACCAACAGCAGCAGCAGCACCAGGAACCACATTAACAACAGCAGCAGCAGCAACTCCAGAAACCACAACAGCAGCAGCAGCATATGAGCCACACCAAAAGCAGCAGCACCAGGAAACAGACCAACAGCAGCAGCATAAGGACCGACAACAACAGGAGAAGCACCAGGAACCACTCCAATAGCAGCAGCACCAACAGCAGCACCATGAACCACACAAACAGCAGCAGCCCCAGGAACCACACCAACAGCAGCAGCACCAGGAAACAGACCAACAGCAGCAGCACCAGGATCCACACCAACAGCAGCACCACCAGCAACCACCCCAACAGCAGCAGCACCAGCAACCACCCCAACAGCAGCAGCACCAGGAACCACACAAACAGCAGCAGCACCAGGAACCACAACAAAAGCAGCAGCACCAGGAACCACCCCAACAGCAGCAGAACCAGGAACCTCACCAACAGCAGCAGCAGCAACTCCAGAAAGCACAACAGCAGCAGCAGCAAATGAGCCACACCAAAAGCACAGCATCAGGAAACAGACCAACAGTAGCAGCATCAGGACCGACAACAACAGGAGAAGCACCAGGAACCACTCCAATAGCAGCAGCACCTACAGCAGCACCATGAACCACACAAACAGCAGCAGCCCCAGGAACCACACAAACAGCAGCAGCCCCAGGAACCACACCAACAGCAGCAGCACCAGGAAACAGACCAACTGCAGCAACACCAGGAACCACACAGACAGCAGCAACAACTGGAAACAAGCCAACTGGAGAAGCACCAGGAGCCACAACAACAGCAGCAGCACCAGGCGCCACAACAACAGCAGCAACAACAGGAAACAAGCCAACAGGAGAAGCACCAGGAGCCACAACAACAGCAGCAGCAGCAGGAAACGGACCAACAGCAGCAGCACCAGGATCCACCCCAACACCAACAGCACCAGGAACCACACAAACAGCAGCAGCAGCGCCAGGAACCACACCAAAAGCAGCAGCATCAGGAACCACACCAACAGCTGCAGCATGAACAGGATCTATGAGAACAGCAGCAGCACCAGGAAACAGGCCAACAGCAGCAGCCCCAGGAAACAGAGCAACAGCAGCAGCACCAGGAACCACACCAACAGCAGCAGCACCAGGAACCACACCAACAGCAGCAGCACCAGGAACCTCACCAACAGCAGCAACATGAGGAATCACACAAACAACAGCAGCACCAGGAACCACACCAACAGCAGCAGCACCAGGAACCACACCAACAGCAGCAGCACCAGGAACCTCACCAACAGCAGCAGCAGCAGCTCCAGAAACCACAACAGCAGCCACAGCAAATGAGCCACAGCAAAAGCAGCAGCACCAGGAACCACACCAACAGCAGCAAAACCAGGAACCTCACCAACAACAGCATCAGCAGCTCCAGAAACCACTGCAGCAGCAGCAGCAAATGAGCCACACCAAAGCAGCAGCACCAGGAACCAAACCAACAACAGCAGCACAGGAGCCACACCAAAAGCAGCAGCACCAGGAAACAGACCAATTGCCACAGTACCAGGAACCACACCAACAGCAGCAGCACCAACAGCAGCAGCACCAGGAACCACATCAACAGCAGCAGCAGCTCCAGGTACCACACCAACAGCAGCAGCACAGGAGCCACACCAAAAGCAGCACAACCACGAAACAGACCAACAGCAGCAGCATCAGGAACCACAACAACAGCATCACCAAGAACCACATTAGTAGCAGCAGCACCAACAGCAGCACCAGGAACACCCCATTGCAGCAACATCAGGAACCACATCAACAGCAACAGCACCCGGAAACAGACCAACAGCAGAAGCAGCAGGAACCACAATAACAGCAGCAACAACAGGAAACAGACCAACAGGAGTAGCACCAGGATCCACACCAACAGCAGCAACAACAGGAAACAGACCAACAGGAGTAGCACCAGGAACCACACCAAAAGCAGCAGCACCGGGAACCACACCAACAGCAGCAGCATCAACAGGAACTATGACAAAAGCAGCAGCACCAGGAAAAAGGCCAAAAGGCGCAGCACCAGGAAACAGACCAACAGCAGCAGCACCAGGAAACAGACCAACAGCAGCAGCACCGGGAAACAGACCAACAGCAGCAGCACCAGGAACCACACTAACAGCAGCAGCAGCAGCAGGAACCTCACCAACAGCAGCAGCAGCAACTCCAGAAAGCACAACAGCAGCAGCAGCAAATGAGCCACACCAAAAGCAGCAGCATAAGGACCGACAACAACAGGAGAAGCACCAGGAACCACTCCAATAGCAGCAGCACCAACAGCAGCACCATGAACCACACAAACAGCAGCAGCCCCAGGAACCACACCAACAGCAGCAGCACCAGGAAACAGACCAATAGCAGCAGCACCAGCAACCACCCCAACAGCAGCAGCACCAGCAACCACCCCAACAGCAGCAGCACCAGGAACCACACAAACAGCAGCAGCACCAGGAACCACACCAAAAGCAGCAGCACCAGGAACCACCCCAACAGCAGCAGCACCAGGAACCTCACCAACAGCAGCAGCAGCAACACCAGAAAGCACAACAGCAGCAGCAGCAAATGAGCCACACCAAAAGCACAGCATCAGGAAACAGACCAACAGTAGCAGCATCAGGACCGACAACAACAGGAGAAGCACCAGGAACCACTCCAATAGCAGCAGCACCAACAGCAGCACCATGAACCACACGAACAGCAGCAGCACCAGGAACCTCACCAACAACAGCATCAGCAGCTCCAGAAACCACAGGAGCAGCAGCAGCAAATGAGCCACACCAAAGCAGCAGCACCAGGAAACAAACCAACAGCAGCAGCATCATGAACAACAACAACCGGAGCAGCACAAGGAACCACACCAACAGCAGCAACACCAGGAAACAGACCAACAGCAGCAGCACGAGGAATCACACAAACAACAGCAGCACCAGGAACCACACCAACAGCAGCAGCACCAGGAACCACACCAACAGCAGCAGCACCAGGAACCTCACCAACAGCAGCAGCAGCAGCTCCAGAAACCACAACAGCAGCCGCAGCAAATGAGCCACACCAAAAGCAGCAGCACCAGGAACCACACCAACAGCAGCAGCACCAGGAACCTCACCAACAACAGTATCAGCAGCTCCAGAAACCACAGCAGCAGCAGCAGCAAATGATCCACACGAACAGCAGCAGCACAGGAACCACACCAATAGCAGTAGCATCAACAGCAGCACCATGAACTACATAAACAGCAGCAGCCCCAGGAACCACACCAACAGCAGCAACACCAGGAAACAGACCAACAGCAGCAGCACCAGGAACTACACTAACAGCAGCAGTACCCACAGCTGGGGCTCCAGGAACCAAACCAACAACAGCAGCACAGGAGCCACACCAAAAGCAGCAGCCCAGGAAACAGACCAATTGCCACAGTATCAGGAACCACACCAACAGCAGCAGCACCAACAGCAGCAGCACCAGGAACCACACCAACAGCAGCAGCAGCTCCAGGTACCACACCAACAGCAGCAGCACAGGAGCCACACCAAAAGCAGCAGAACCACGAAACAGACCAACAGCAGCAGCATCAGGAACCACAACAACAGCATCACCAAGAACCACATTAGTAGCAGCAGCACCAACAGCAGCACTAGGAACACCCCATTGCAGCAACATCAGGAACCACATCAACAGCAACAGCACCGGGAAACAGACCAACAGCAGAAGCAGCAGGAACCACAATAACAGCAGCAACAACAGGAAACAGACCAACAGGAGTAGCACCAGGATCCACACCAACAGCAGCAACAACAGGAAACAGACCAACAGGAGTAGCACCAGGAACCACACCAAAAGCCGCAGCACCGGGAACCACACCAACAGCAGCAGCATCAACAGGAACTATGACAAAAGCAGCAGCAACAGGAAAAAGGCCAAAAGGCGCAGCACCAGGAAAGAGACCAACAGCAGCAGCACCGGGAAACAGACCAACAGCAGCAGCACCAGGAACCACACTAACAGCAGCAGCAGCAGCAGGAACCTCACCAACAGCAGCAGCAGCAACTCCAGAAAGCACAACAGCAGCAGCAGCAAATGAGCCACACCAAAAGCAGCAGCACCAGGAAACAGACCAACAGCAGCAGCATAAGGACCGACAACAACAGGAGAAGCACCAGGAACCACTCCAATAGCAGCAGCACCAACAGCAGCACCATGAACCACACAAACAGCAGCAGCCCCAGGAACCACACCAACAGCAGCAGCACCAGGAAACAGACCAACAGCAGCAGCACCAGGATCCACACCAAGAGCAGCAGCACCAGCAACCACCCCAACAGCAGCAGCACCAGCAACCACCCCAACAGCAGCAGCACCAGCAACCACCCCAACAGCAGCAGCACCAGGAACCACACAAACAGCAGCAGCACCAGGAACCACACCAAAAGCAGCAGCACCAGGAACCACCCCAACAGCAGCAGCACCAGGAACCTCACCAACAGCAGCAGCAGCAACTCCAGAAACCACAACAGCAGCAGCAGCAAATGAGCCACACCAAAAGCACAGCATCAGGAAACAGACCAACAGTAGCAGCATCAGGACCGACAACAACAGGAGAAGCACCAGGAACCACTCCAATAGCAGCAGCACCAACAGCAGCACCATGAACCACACAAACAGCAGCAGCCCCAGGAACCACACCAACAGCAGCAGCACCAGGAAACAGACCAACAGCAGCAACACCAGGAACCAATCAAACAGCAGCAACAACTGGAAACAGGCCAACAGGAGAAGCACCAGGAGCCACAAAAACAGCAGCAGCTCCAGGAAAAAGGCCAACAACAGCAGCTCCAAGAGCCACACTAACAGCAGCAGCACCAGGGTACAGAGCAACAGGAGCAGTAACAGGAATCACAACAACAGCAGCAACAACAAGAAACAAACCAACAGGAGAAGCACTAGGAGCCACAACAACAGCAGCAGCACCAGGATACAGACCAACAACAGCAGCAACAGGAACCACAACAACAGCAGCAACGACAGGAAACAGACCAACAACAGCAGCACCAGGAAACATTCCAACAGGAGAAGCACAGGAGCCACACCAACAGCAGCAGCACCAGGAACCACAACAACAGCAGTAACGACAGGAAACAGACCAACAGGAGTAGCACCAGGATCCACACCAACAGCAGCAACAACAGGAAACAGACCAACAGGAGTAGCACCAGGAACCACACCAAAAGCAGCAGCACCAGGAACCACACCAACAGCAGCAGCATCAACAGGAACTATGACAAAAGCAGCAGCACCAGGAAAAAGGCCAAAAGGCGCAGCACCAGGAAACAGACCAACAGCAGCAGCACCGGGAAACAGACCAACAGCAGCAGCACCAGGAACCACACTAACAGCAGCAGCAGCAGCAGGAACCTCACCAACAGCAGCAGCAGCAACTCCAGAAAGCACAACAGCAGCAGCAGCAAATGAGCCACACCAAAAGCAGCAGCACCAGGAAACAGACCAACAGCAGCAGCATAAGGACCGACAACAACAGGAGAAGCACCAGGAACCACTCCAATAGCAGCAGCACCAACAGCAGCACCATGAACCACACAAACAGCAGCAGCACCAGGAACCACACCAAAAGCAGCAGCACCAGGAACCACCCCAACAGCAGCAGCACCAGGAACCTCACCAACAGCAGCAGCAGCAACACCAGAAAGCACAACAGCAGCAGCAGCAAATGAGCCACACCAAAAGCACAGCATCAGGAAACAGACCAACAGTAGCAGCATCAGGACCGACAACAACAGGAGAAGCACCAGGAACCACTCCAATAGCAGCAGCACCAACAGCAGCACCATGAACCACACGAACAGCAGCAGCACCAGGAACCTCACCAACAACAGCATCAGCAGCTCCAGAAACCACAGGAGCAGCAGCAGCAAATGAGCCACACCAAAGCAGCAGCACCAGGAAACAAACCAACAGCAGCAGCATCATGAACAACAACAACCGGAGCAGCACAAGGAACCACACCAACAGCAGCAACACCAGGAAACAGACCAACAGCAGCAGCACGAGGAATCACACAAACAACAGCAGCACCAGGAACCACACCAACAGCAGCAGCACCAGGAACCACACCAACAGCAGCAGCACCAGGAACCTCACCAACAGCAGCAGCAGCAGCTCCAGAAACCACAACAGCAGCCGCAGCAAATGAGCCACACCAAAAGCAGCAGCACCAGGAACCACACCAACAGCAGCAGCACCAGGAACCTCACCAACAACAGTATCAGCAGCTCCAGAAACCACAGCAGCAGCAGCAGCAAATGATCCACACGAACAGCAGCAGCACAGGAACCACACCAATAGCAGTAGCATCAACAGCAGCACCATGAACTACATAAACAGCAGCAGCCCCAGGAACCACACCAACAGCAGCAACACCAGGAAACAGACCAACAGCAGCAGCACCAGGAACTACACTAACAGCAGCAGTACCCACAGCTGGGGCTCCAGGAACCAAACCAACAACAGCAGCACAGGAGCCACACCAAAAGCAGCAGCCCAGGAAACAGACCAATTGCCACAGTATCAGGAACCACACCAACAGCAGCAGCACCAACAGCAGCAGCACCAGGAACCACACCAACAGCAGCAGCAGCTCCAGGTACCACACCAACAGCAGCAGCACAGGAGCCACACCAAAAGCAGCAGAACCACGAAACAGACCAACAGCAGCAGCATCAGGAACCACAACAACAGCATCACCAAGAACCACATTAGTAGCAGCAGCACCAACAGCAGCACTAGGAACACCCCATTGCAGCAACATCAGGAACCACATCAACAGCAACAGCACCGGGAAACAGACCAACAGCAGAAGCAGCAGGAACCACAATAACAGCAGCAACAACAGGAAACAGACCAACAGGAGTAGCACCAGGATCCACACCAACAGCAGCAACAACAGGAAACAGACCAACAGGAGTAGCACCAGGAACCACACCAAAAGCCGCAGCACCGGGAACCACACCAACAGCAGCAGCATCAACAGGAACTATGACAAAAGCAGCAGCAACAGGAAAAAGGCCAAAAGGCGCAGCACCAGGAAAGAGACCAACAGCAGCAGCACCGGGAAACAGACCAACAGCAGCAGCACCAGGAACCACACTAACAGCAGCAGCAGCAGCAGGAACCTCACCAACAGCAGCAGCAGCAACTCCAGAAAGCACAACAGCAGCAGCAGCAAATGAGCCACACCAAAAGCAGCAGCACCAGGAAACAGACCAACAGCAGCAGCATAAGGACCGACAACAACAGGAGAAGCACCAGGAACCACTCCAATAGCAGCAGCACCAACAGCAGCACCATGAACCACACAAACAGCAGCAGCCCCAGGAACCACACCAACAGCAGCAGCACCAGGAAACAGACCAACAGCAGCAGCACCAGGATCCACACCAAGAGCAGCAGCACCAGCAACCACCCCAACAGCAGCAGCACCAGCAACCACCCCAACAGCAGCAGCACCAGCAACCACCCCAACAGCAGCAGCACCAGGAACCACACAAACAGCAGCAGCACCAGGAACCACACCAAAAGCAGCAGCACCAGGAACCACCCCAACAGCAGCAGCACCAGGAACCTCACCAACAGCAGCAGCAGCAACTCCAGAAACCACAACAGCAGCAGCAGCAAATGAGCCACACCAAAAGCACAGCATCAGGAAACAGACCAACAGTAGCAGCATCAGGACCGACAACAACAGGAGAAGCACCAGGAACCACTCCAATAGCAGCAGCACCAACAGCAGCACCATGAACCACACAAACAGCAGCAGCCCCAGGAACCACACCAACAGCAGCAGCACCAGGAAACAGACCAACAGCAGCAACACCAGGAACCAATCAAACAGCAGCAACAACTGGAAACAGGCCAACAGGAGAAGCACCAGGAGCCACAAAAACAGCAGCAGCTCCAGGAAAAAGGCCAACAACAGCAGCTCCAAGAGCCACACTAACAGCAGCAGCACCAGGGTACAGAGCAACAGGAGCAGTAACAGGAATCACAACAACAGCAGCAACAACAAGAAACAAACCAACAGGAGAAGCACTAGGAGCCACAACAACAGCAGCAGCACCAGGATACAGACCAACAACAGCAGCAACAGGAACCACAACAACAGCAGCAACGACAGGAAACAGACCAACAACAGCAGCACCAGGAAACATTCCAACAGGAGAAGCACAGGAGCCACACCAACAGCAGCAGCACCAGGAACCACAACAACAGCAGTAACGACAGGAAACAGACCAACAGGAGTAGCACCAGGATCCACACCAACAGCAGCAACAACAGGAAACAGACCAACAGGAGTAGCACCAGGAACCACACCAAAAGCAGCAGCACCAGGAACCACACCAACAGCAGCAGCATCAACAGGAACTATGACAAAAGCAGCAGCACCAGGAAAAAGGCCAAAAGGCGCAGCACCAGGAAACAGACCAACAGCAGCAGCACCGGGAAACAGACCAACAGCAGCAGCACCAGGAACCACACTAACAGCAGCAGCAGCAGCAGGAACCTCACCAACAGCAGCAGCAGCAACTCCAGAAAGCACAACAGCAGCAGCAGCAAATGAGCCACACCAAAAGCAGCAGCACCAGGAAACAGACCAACAGCAGCAGCATAAGGACCGACAACAACAGGAGAAGCACCAGGAACCACTCCAATAGCAGCAGCACCAACAGCAGCACCATGAACCACACAAACAGCAGCAGCCCCAGGAACCACACCAACAGCAGCAGCACCAGGAAACAGACCAACAGCAGCAGCACCAGGATGCACACCAACAGCAGCAGCACCAGCAACCACCCCAACAGCAGCAGCACCAGCAACCACCCCAACAACAGCAGCACCAGCAACCACCCCAACAGCAGCAGCACCAGGAACCACACAAACAGCAGCAGCACCAGGAACCACACCAAAAGCAGCAGCACCAGGAACCACCCCAACAGCAGCAGCACCAGGAACCTCACCAACAGCAGCAGCAGCAACTCCAGAAAGCACAACAGCAGCAGCAGCAAATGAGCCACACCAAAAGCACAGCATCAGGAAGCAGACCAACAGTAGCAGCATCAGGACCGACAACAACAGGAGAAGCACCAGGAACCACTCCAATAGCAGCAGCACCAACAGCAGCACCATGAACCACACAAACAGCAGCAGCACCAGGAACCACACCAACAGCAGCAGCACCAGGAAACAGACCAACAGCAGCAACACCAGGAACCAATCAAACAGCAGCAACAACTGGAAACAGGTCAACAGGAGAAGCACCAGGAGCCACACAAACAGCAGCAGCTCCAGGAAAAAGGCCAACAACAGCAGCTGCAGGAGCCACACTAACAGCAGCAGCACCAGGGTACAGAGCAACAGGAGCAGCAACAGGAATCACAACAACAGCAGCAACAACAAGAAACAAACCAACAGGAGAAGCACTAGGAGCCACAACAACAGCAGCAGCACCAGGATACAGACCAACAACAGCAGCAACAGGAACCACAACAACAGCAGTAACGACAGGAAACAGACCAACAACAGCAGCACCAGGAAACAGTCCAACAGGAGAAGCACCAGGAGCCACACCAACAGCAGCAGCACCAGGAACCACAACAATAGCAGCAACAACAGGAAACAGATCAACAGGAGAAGCACCAGGAGCCACAACAACAGCAGAAGCACCAGGAGCCACACCCTCAGAAGCAGCACCAGGAGCCACACCAACAGGAGCAACAACAGGAACCACAACAGCAGCAGCAACAACAGCAACCATGCCAACAGCAGCAGCACCAGGAGCCACAACAGCAGCAGCAGCTCCAGGAACCACAAAAGTAGCAACAGCACAGGAGCCATACCAAAAGCAGCAGCACCAGCAAACAGACCAACAGCAGCAGCATCAGGAACCAGGACCATAGCAGGAGCACCAGGAACCACACCAATAGCAGCAGCACCAGCAGTAGCACCAAGAACCACAACAACAGCAGCAGCTCCAGGAACACAAATAGCAGTCGCATCAGGAACCACACCTACAGCAGCAGCACCAGGAAACAGACCAACAGCAGCAGCACCAGGAAACAGACCAACAGCAGCAGCAGCAGGAACACCGCATGGCAGCAGTATCAGGAACCACACAATCAGCAGCAGCACCAGGAACCACACCAAGAGCAGCAGCAGGAAACAGACCAATAGGAGCAGCAGCAGGAACCACACCAACAGCAGCAGCACAGGAGCCACACCAAAAACAGCAGCACCAAGAAACAGACCAACAGCAGCATCACCAGCAGCACCAGGAACACCCCATGGCAGCAGTATCAGGCAACACACCATCAGCAGCAGTGCCAGGAACCACACCAATAGCAGTCGCACCAGGAACCACGCCAATAGCAATCACACCAGGAACCACACCAACAGCAGCAGAACCAGGAAACAGACGAACAACAGCAGCAACAGGAACCACAACAACAGCAGTAATGACAGGAAACAGACCAACAACAGCAGCACCAGGAAACAGTCCAACAGGAGAAGCACCAGGAGCCACAACAACATCAGCAGCAGCAGGAAACGGACCAACAGCAGCAGCACCAGGATCCACCCCAACAGCAGCAGCACCAGCAACCACCCCAACACCAACAGCACCAGGAACCACACAAACAGCAGCAGCACCAGGAACCACACCAAAAGCAGCAGCATCAGGAACCACACCAACAGCTGCAGCATGAACAGGATCTATGAGAACAGCAGCAGCACCAGGAAACAGGCCAACAGCAGCAGTCCCAGGAAACAGAGCAACAGCAGCAGCACCAGGAACCACACCAACAGCAGCAGCACCAGGAACCACACCAACAGCAGCAGCACCAGGAAACTCACCAACAGCAGCAGCATGAGGAATCACACAAACAACAGCAGCACCAGGAACCACACGAACAGCAGCAGCACCAGGAACCTCACCAACAGCAGCAGCAGCATCTCCAGAAACCACAACAGCAGCCGCAGCAAATGAGCCACAGCAAAATCAGCAGCACCAGGAACCACACGAACAGCAGCAGCACCAGGAACCTCACCAACAGCAGCAGCAGCAGCTCCAGAAACCACAACAGCAGCCGCAGCAAATGAGCCACACCAAAGCAGCAGCACCAGGAAACAAACCAACAGCAGCAGCATCAGGAACCACAACAACCGGAGCAGCACAAGGAACCACACCATCAGCAGCAACACCAGGAAACAGACCAACAGCAGCAGCACGAGGAATCACACAAACAACAGCAGCACCAGGAACCACACCAACAGCAGCAGCACCAGGAACCACACCAACAGCAGCAGCACCAGGAACCTCACCAACAGCAGCAGCAGCAGCTCCAGAAACCACAACAGCAGCCGCAGCAAATGAGCCACACCAAAAGCAGCAACAACAGGAAACAGACCAACAGGAGTAGCACCAGGAACCATACCAAAAGCAGCAGCACCGGGAACCACACCAACAGCAGCAGCATCAACAGGAACTATGACAAAAGCAGAAGCACCAGGAAAAAGGCCAAAAGGCGCAGCACCAGGAAACAGACCAACAGCAGCAGCACCAGGAAACAGACCAACAGCTGCAGCACCGGGAAACAGACCAACAACAGCAGCACCAGGAACCACACCAACAGCAGCAGCACCAGGAACCACACCAACAGCAGCAGCACCAGGAACCTCACCAACAGCAGCAGCAGCAGCTCCAGAAACCACAACAGCAGCCGCAGCAAATGAGCCACACCAAAAGCAGCAGCACCAGGAACCACACCAACAGCAGCAGCACCAGGAACCTCACCAACAACAGTATCAGCAGCTCCAGAAACCACAGCAGCAGCAGCAGCAAATGATCCACACGAACAGCAGCAGCACAGGAACCACACCAATAGCAGTAGCATCAACAGCAGCACCATGAACTACATAAACAGCAGCAGCCCCAGGAACCACACCAACAGCAGCAACACCAGGAAACAGACCAACAGCAGCAGCACCAGGAACTACACTAACAGCAGCAGTACCCGCAGCTGGGGCTCCAGGAACCAAACCAACAACAGCAGCACAGGAGCCACACCAAAAGCAGCAGCACCAGGAAACAGACCAATTGCCACAGTATCAGGAACCACACCAACAGCAGCAGCACCAACAGCAGCAGCACCAGGAACCACACCAACAGCAGCAGCAGCTCCAGGTACCACACCAACAGCAGCAGCACAGGAGCCACACCAAAAGCAGCAGAACCACGAAACAGACCAACAGCAGCAGCATCAGGAACCACAACAACAGCATCACCAAGAACCACATTAGTAGCAGCAGCACCAACAGCAGCACTAGGAACACCCCATTGCAGCAACATCAGGAACCACATCAACAGCAACAGCACCCGGAAACAGACCAACAGCAGAAGCAGCAGGAACCACAATAACAGCAGCAACAACAGGAAACAGACCAACAGGAGAAGCACCAGGATCCACACCAACAGCAGCAACAACAGGAAACAGACCAACAGGAGTAGCACCAGGAACCACACCAAAAGCAGCAGCACCGGGAACCACACCAACAGCAGCAGCATCAACAGGAACTATGACAAAAGCAGCAGCACCAGGAAAAAGGCCAAAAGGCGCAGCACCAGGAAACAGACCAACAGCAGCAGCACCAGGAAACAGACCAACAGCAGCAGCACCGGGAAACAGACCAACAGCAGCAGCACCAGGAACCACACTAACAGCAGCAGCAGCAGCAGGAACCTCACCAACAGCAGCAGCAGCAACTCCAGAAAGCACAACAGCAGCAGCAGCAAATGAGCCACACCAAAAGCAGCAGCACCAGGAAACAGACCAACAGCAGCAGCATAAGGACCGACAACAACAGGAGAAGCACCAGGAACCACTCCAATAGCAGCAGCACCAACAGCAGCATCATGAACCACACAAACAGCAGCAGCCCCAGGAACCACACCAACAGCAGCAGCACCAGCAACCACCCCAACAGCAGCAGCACCAGCAACCACCCCAACAGCAGCAGCACCAGCAACCACCCCAACAGCAGCAGCACCAGGAACCACACAAACAGCAGCAGCACCAGGAACCACACCAAAAGCAGCAGCACCAGGAACCACCCCAACAGCAGCAGCACCAGGAACCTCACCAACAGCAGCAGCAGCAACTCCAGAAACCACAACAGGAGCAGCAGCAAATGAGCCACACCAAAAGCACAGCATCAGGAAACAGACCAAGAGTAGCAGCATCAGGACCGACAACAACAGGAGAAGCACCAGGAACCACTCCAATAGTAGCAGCACCAACAGCAGCACCATGAACCACACAAACAGCAGCAGCCCCAGGAACCACACCAACAGCAGCAGCACCAGGAAACAGACCAACAGCAGCAACACCAGGAACCAATCAAACAGCAGCAACAACTGGAAACAGGCCAACAGGAGAAGCACCAGGAGCCACACAAACAGCAGCAGCTCCAGGAAAAAGGCCAACAACAGCAGCTCCAGGAGCCACACTAACAGCAGCAGCACCAGGGTACAGAGCAACAGGAGCAGCAACAGGAATCACAACAACAGCAGCAACAACAAGAAACAAACCAACAGGAGAAGCACTAGGAGCCACAACAACAGCAGCAGCACCAGGATACAGACCAACAACAGCAGCAACAGGAACCACAACAACAGCAGTAACGACAGGAAACAGACCAACAACAGCAGCACCAGGAAACATTCCAACAGGAGAAGCACAGGAGCCACACCAACAGCAGCAGCACCAGGAACCACAACAATAGCAGCAACAACAGGAAACAGACCAACAGGAGAAGCACCAGGAGCCACAACATCAGCAGAAGCACCAGGAGCCACACCCTCAGAAGCAGCACCAGGAGCCACACCAACAGGAGCAGCAACAGGAACCACAACAGCAGCAGCAACAACAGCAACCATGCCAACAGCAGCAGCACCAGGAGCCACAGCAGCATCAGCTGCACCAGGAGCCACAACAGCAGCAGCAGCACCAGCAGCAACAGCTCCAGGAACCACAAAAGTAGCAGCAGCACAGGAGCCATACCAAAAGCAGCAGCACCAGCAAACAGACCAACAGCAGCAGCATCAGGAACCAGGACCATAGCAGGAGCACCAGGAACCACACCAATAGCAGCAGCACCAGCAGCAGCACCAAGAACCACAACAACAGCAGCAGCTCCAGGAACACAAATAGCAGTCGTATCAGGAACCACACCTACAGCAGCAGCACCAGGAAACAGACCAACAGCAGCAGCACCAGGAAACAGACCAATAGGAGCAGCACCAGGAACCACACCAACAGCAGCAGCACAGGAGCCACACCAAAAACAGCAGCACCAAGAAACAGACCAACAGCAGCATCACCAGCAGCACCAGGAACACCCCATGGCAGCAGTATCAGGAAACACACCATCAGCAGCAGCGCCAGGAACCACACCAATAGCAGTTGCACCAGGAACCACGCCAATAGCAATCACACCAGGAACCACACCAACAGCAGCAGCACCAGGAAACAGACGAACAACAGCAGCAACAGGAACCACAACAACAGCAGTAATGGCAGGAAACAGACCAACAACAGCAGCACCAGGAAACAGTCCAACAGGAGAAGCACCAGGAGCCACAACAACAGCAGCAGCAGCAGGAAACGGACCAACAGCAGCAGCACCAGGATCCACCCCAACAGCAGCAGCACCAGCAACCACCCCAACACCAACAGCACCAGGAACCACACAAACAGCAGCAGCACCAGGAACCACACCAAAAGCAGCAGCATCAGGAACCACACCAACAGCTGCAGCATGAACAGGATCTATGAGAACAGCAGCAGCAGCAGGAAACAGGCCAACAGCAGCAGTCCCAGGAAACAGAGCAACAGCAGCAGCACCAGGAACCACACCAACAGCAGCAGCAACAGGAACCTCACCAACAGCAGCAGCATGAGGAATCACACAAACAACAGCAGCACCAGGAACCACACCAACAGCAGCAGCACCAGGAACCACACCAACAGCAGCAGCACCAGGAACCTCACCAACAGCAGCAGCAGCATCTCCAGAAACCACAACAGCAGCCGCAGCAAATGAGCCACAGCAAAAGCAGCAGCATCAGAAACCACATGAACAGCAGCAGCACCAGGAACCTCACCAACAACACCATCAGCAGCTCCAGAAACCACAGGAGCAGCAGCAGCAAATGAGCCACACCAAAGCAGCAGCACCAGGAAACAAACCAACAGCAGCAGCATCAGGAACCACAACAACCGGAGCAGCACAAGGAACCACACCAATAGCAGCAGCATCAAAAGCAGCACCATGAACTACATAACCAACAGCAGCAACACCAGGAAACAGACCAACAGCAGCAGCACGAGGAATCACACAAACAACAGCAGCACCAGGAACTACACCAACAGCAGCAGCACCAGGAACCACACCAACAGCAGCAGCACCAGGAACCTCACCAACAGCAGCAACAGCAGCTCCAGAAACCACAACAGCAGCCGCAGCAAATGAGCCACACCAAAAGCAGCAGCACCAGGAACCACACCAACAGCAGCAGCACCAGGAACCTCACCAACAACAGTATCAGCAGCTCCAGAAACCACAGCAGCAGCAGCAGCAAATGAGCCACACGAACAGCAGCAGCACAGGAACCACACCAATAGCAGTAGCATCAACAGCAGCACCATGAACTACATAAACAGCAGCAGCCCCAGGAACCACACCAACAGCAGCAACACCAGGAAACAGACCAACAGCAGCAGCACCAGGAACTACACGAACAGCAGCAGTACCCGCAGCTGGGGCTCCAGGAACCAAACCAACAACAGCAGCACAGGAGCCACACCAAAAGCAGCAGCCCAGGAAACAGACCAATTGCCACAGTATCAGGAACCACACCAACAGCAGCAGCACCAACAGCAGCAGCACCAGGAACCACACCAACAGCAGCAGCAGCTCCAGGTACCACACCAACAGCAGCAGCACAGGAGCCACACCAAAAGCAGCAGAATCACGAAACAGACCAACAGCAGCAGCATCAGGAACCACAACAACTGGAGCAGCACAAGGAACCACACCAATAGCAGCAGCATCAAAAGCAGCACCATGAACTACATAAACAGCAGCAGCCCCAGGAACCACACCAACAGCAGCAACACCACGAAACAGACCAACAGCAGCAGCACGAGGAATCACACAAACAACAGCAGCACCAGGAACCACACCAACAGCAGCAGCACCAGGAACCACACCAACAGCAGCAGCACCAGGAACTACACTAACAGCAGCAGTACCCGCAGCTGGGGCTCCAGGAACCGAACCAACAACAGCAGCACAGGAGACACACCAAAAGCAGCAGCACCAGGAAACAGACCAATTGCCACAGTATCAGGAAGCACACCAACAGCAGCAGCACCAACAGCAGCAGCACCAGGAACCACAACAACAGCATCACCAAGAACCACATTAGTAGCAGCAGCACCAACAGCAGCACTAGGAACACCCCATTGCAGCAACATCAGGAACAACATCAACAGCAACAGCACCCGGAAACAGACCAACAGCAGAAGCAGCAGGAACCACAATAACAGCAGCAACAACAGGAAACGGACCAATAGGAGTAGCACCAAGATCCACACCAACAGCAGCAACAACAGGAAACAGACCAACAGGAGTAGCACCAGGAACCACACCAAAAGCAGCAGCACCGGGAACCACACCAACAGCAGCAGCATCAACAGGAACTATGACAAAAGCAGCAGCACCAGGAAAAAGGCCAAAAGGCGCAGCACCAGGAAACAGACCAATAGCAGCAGCACCAGGAAACAGACCAACAGCAGCAGCACCGGGAAACAGACCAACAGCAGCAGCACCAGGAACCACACTAACAGCAGCAGCAGGAACCTCACCAACAGCAGCAGCAGCAACTCCAGAAAGCACAACAGCAGCAGCAGCAAATGAGCCACACCAAAAGCAGCAGCACCAGGAAACAGACCAACAGCAGCAGCATAAGGACCGACAACAACAGGAGAAGCACCAGGAACCACTCCAATAGCGGCAGCACCAACAGCAGCACCATGAACCACACAAACAGCAGCAGCCCCAGGAACCACATCAACAGCAGCAGCACCAGGAACCACACCAACAGCAGCAGTACCAGGAACCACACAAACAGCAGCAACAACAGGAAACAAGCCAACAGGAGAAGCGCCAGGAGCCACAACAACAGCAGCAGCAGCAGGAAACAGACCAACAGCAGCAGCACCAGGATCCACACCAACAGCAGCAGCACCAGCAACCACCCCAACAGCAGCAGCACCAGGAAACAGACCAACAGCAGCAGCACCAGCAACCACCCCAACAGGAGCAGCACCCGGAACCACACAAACAGCAGCAGCACCAGGAACCACACCAACAGCAGCAGCACCAGCAACCACCCCAGCAGCAGCAGCACCAGCAACAACCCCAACAGCAGCAGCACCAGCAACCACCCCAACAGCAGCAGCACCAGGAACCACACAAACAGCAGCAGCACTAGGAACCACACCAAAATCAGCAGCACCAGGAACCACCCCAACAGCAGCAGCACCAGGAACCTCACCAACAGCAGCAGCAGCAACTCCAGAAAGCACAACAGCAGCAGCAGCAAATGAGCCACACCAAAAGCACAGCATCAGGAAACAGACCAACAGTAGCAGCATCAGGACCGACAACAACAGGAGAAGCACCAGGAACCACTCCAATAGCAGCAGCACCAACAGCAGCACCATGAACCACACAAACAGCAGCAGCCCTAGGAACCACAGCAACAGCAGCAGCACCAGGAAACAGACCAACAGCAGCAACACCAGGAACCAATCAAACAGCAGCAACAACTGGAAACAGGCCAACAGGAGAAGCACCAGGAGCCACCCCAACAGCAGCAGCTCCAGGAAAAAGGCCAACAACAGCAGCTCCAGGAGCCACACTAACAGCAGCAGCACCAGGGTACAGAGCAACAGGAGCAGCAACAGGAATCACAACAACAGCAGCAACAACAAGAAACAAACCAACAGGAGAAGCACTAGGAGCCACAACAACAGCAGCAGCACCAGGATACAGACCAACAACAGCAGCAACAGGAACCACAACAACAGCAGTAACGACAGGAAACAGACCAACAACAGCAGCACCAGGAAACAGTCCAACAGGAGAAGCACCAGGAGCCATACCAACAGCAGCAGCACCAGGAACCACAACAATAGCAGCAACAACAGGAAACAGACCAACAGGAGAAGCACCAGGAGCCACAACAACAGCAGAAGCACCAGGAGCCACACCCTCAGAAGCAGCACCAGGAGCCACACCAACAGGAGCAGCAACAGGAACCACAACAGCAGCAGCAACAACAGCAACCATGCCAACAGCAGCAGCACCAGGAGCCACAACAGCAGCAGCAGCACCAGGAGCCACAACAGCAGCAGCAGCACCAGCAGCAGCAGCTCCAGGAACCACAAAAGCAGCAGCAGCTCCAGGAACCACAAAAGTAGCAACAGCACAGGAGCCATACCAAAAGCAGCAGCACCAGCAAACAGACCAACAGCAGCAGCATCAGGAACCAGGACCATAGCAGGAGCACCAGGAACCACACCAATAGCAGCAGCACCAGCAGTAGCACCAAGAACCACAACAACAGCAGCAGCTCCAGGAACACAAATAGCAGTCGCATCAGGAACCACACCTACAGCAGCAGCACCAGGAAACAGACCAACAGCAGCAGCACCAGGAAACAGACCAACAGCAGCAGCAGCAGGAACACCGCATGGCAGCAGTATCAGGAACCACACAATCAGCAGCAGCACCAGGAACCACACCAAGAGCAGCAGCAGGAAACAGACCAATAGGAGCAGCAGCAGGAACCACACCAACAGCAGCAGCACAGGAGCCACACCAAAAACAGCAGCACCAAGAAACAGACCAACAGCAGCATCACCAGCAGCACCAGGAACACCCCATGGCAGCAGTATCAGGCAACACACCATCAGCAGCAGCGCCAGGAACCACACCAATAGCAGTCGCACCAGGAACCACGCCAATAGCAATCACACCAGGAACCACACCAACAGCAGCAGAACCAGGAAACAGACGAACAACAGCAGCAACAGGAACCACAACAACAGCAGTAATGACAGGAAACAGACCAACAACAGCAGCACCAGGAAACAGTCCAACAGGAGAAGCACCAGGAGCCACAACAACATCAGCAGCAGCAGGAAACGGACCAACAGCAGCAGCACCAGGATCCACCCCAACAGCAGCAGCACCAGCAACCACCCCAACACCAACAGCACCAGGAACCACACAAACAGCAGCAGCACCAGGAACCACACCAAAAGCAGCAGCATCAGGAACCACACCAACAGCTGCAGCATGAACAGGATCTATGAGAACAGCAGCAGCACCAGGAAACAGGCCAACAGCAGCAGTCCCAGGAAACAGAGCAACAGCAGCAGCACCAGGAACCACACCAACAGCAGCAGCACCAGGAACCACACCAACAGCAGCAGCACCAGGAAACTCACCAACAGCAGCAGCATGAGGAATCACACAAACAACAGCAGCACCAGGAACCACACGAACAGCAGCAGCACCAGGAACCTCACCAACAGCAGCAGCAGCAGCTCCAGAAACCACAACAGCAGCCGCAGCAAATGAGCCACACCAAAGCAGCAGCACCAGGAAACAAACCAACAGCAGCAGCATCAGGAACCACAACAACCGGAGCAGCACAAGGAACCACACCATCAGCAGCAACAACAGGAAACAGACCAACAGGAGTAGCACCAGGAACCATACCAAAAGCAGCAGCACCGGGAACCACACCAACAGCAGCAGCATCAACAGGAACTATGACAAAAGCAGAAGCACCAGGAAAAAGGCCAAAAGGCGCAGCACCAGGAAACAGACCAACAGCAGCAGCACCAGGAAACAGACCAACAGCTGCAGCACCGGGAAACAGACCAACAACAGCAGCACCAGGAACCACACCAACAGCAGCAGCACCAGGAACCACACCAACAGCAGCAGCACCAGGAACCTCACCAACAGCAGCAGCAGCAGCTCCAGAAACCACAACAGCAGCCGCAGCAAATGAGCCACACCAAAAGCAGCAGCACCAGGAACCACACCAACAGCAGCAGCACCAGGAACCTCACCAACAACAGTATCAGCAGCTCCAGAAACCACAGCAGCAGCAGCAGCAAATGATCCACACGAACAGCAGCAGCACAGGAACCACACCAATAGCAGTAGCATCAACAGCAGCACCATGAACTACATAAACAGCAGCAGCCCCAGGAACCACACCAACAGCAGCAACACCAGGAAACAGACCAACAGCAGCAGCACCAGGAACTACACTAACAGCAGCAGTACCCGCAGCTGGGGCTCCAGGAACCAAACCAACAACAGCAGCACAGGAGCCACACCAAAAGCAGCAGCACCAGGAAACAGACCAATTGCCACAGTATCAGGAACCACACCAACAGCAGCAGCACCAACAGCAGCAGCACCAGGAACCACACCAACAGCAGCAGCAGCTCCAGGTACCACACCAACAGCAGCAGCACAGGAGCCACACCAAAAGCAGCAGAACCACGAAACAGACCAACAGCAGCAGCATCAGGAACCACAACAACAGCATCACCAAGAACCACATTAGTAGCAGCAGCACCAACAGCAGCACTAGGAACACCCCATTGCAGCAACATCAGGAACCACATCAACAGCAACAGCACCCGGAAACAGACCAACAGCAGAAGCAGCAGGAACCACAATAACAGCAGCAACAACAGGAAACAGACCAACAGGAGTAGCACCAGGATCCACACCAACAGCAGCAACAACAGGAAACAGACCAACAGGAGTAGCACCAGGAACCACACCAAAAGCAGCAGCACCGGGAACCACACCAACAGCAGCAGCATCAACAGGAACTATGACAAAAGCAGCAGCACCAGGAAAAAGGCCAAAAGGCGCAGCACCAGGAAACAGACCAACAGCAGCAGCACCAGGAAACAGACCAACAGCAGCAGCACCGGGAAACAGACCAACAGCAGCAGCACCAGGAACCACACTAACAGCAGCAGCAGCAGCAGGAACCTCACCAACAGCAGCAGCAGCAACTCCAGAAAGCACAACAGCAGCAGCAGCAAATGAGCCACACCAAAAGCAGCAGCACCAGGAAACAGACCAACAGCAGCAGCATAAGGACCGACAACAACAGGAGAAGCACCAGGAACCACTCCAATAGCAGCAGCACCAACAGCAGCATCATGAACCACACAAACAGCAGCAGCCCCAGGAACCACACCAACAGCAGCAGCACCAGCAACCACCCCAACAGCAGCAGCACCAGCAACCACCCCAACAGCAGCAGCACCAGCAACCACCCCAACAGCAGCAGCACCAGGAACCACACAAACAGCAGCAGCACCAGGAACCACACCAAAAGCAGCAGCACCAGGAACCACCCCAACAGCAGCAGCACCAGGAACCTCACCAACAGCAGCAGCAGCAACTCCAGAAACCACAACAGGAGCAGCAGCAAATGAGCCACACCAAAAGCACAGCATCAGGAAACAGACCAAGAGTAGCAGCATCAGGACCGACAACAACAGGAGAAGCACCAGGAACCACTCCAATAGTAGCAGCACCAACAGCAGCACCATGAACCACACAAACAGCAGCAGCCCCAGGAACCACACCAACAGCAGCAGCACCAGGAAACAGACCAACAGCAGCAACACCAGGAACCAATCAAACAGCAGCAACAACTGGAAACAGGCCAACAGGAGAAGCACCAGGAGCCACACAAACAGCAGCAGCTCCAGGAAAAAGGCCAACAACAGCAGCTCCAGGAGCCACACTAACAGCAGCAGCACCAGGGTACAGAGCAACAGGAGCAGCAACAGGAATCACAACAACAGCAGCAACAACAAGAAACAAACCAACAGGAGAAGCACTAGGAGCCACAACAACAGCAGCAGCACCAGGATACAGACCAACAACAGCAGCAACAGGAACCACAACAACAGCAGTAACGACAGGAAACAGACCAACAACAGCAGCACCAGGAAACATTCCAACAGGAGAAGCACAGGAGCCACACCAACAGCAGCAGCACCAGGAACCACAACAATAGCAGCAACAACAGGAAACAGACCAACAGGAGAAGCACCAGGAGCCACAACATCAGCAGAAGCACCAGGAGCCACACCCTCAGAAGCAGCACCAGGAGCCACACCAACAGGAGCAGCAACAGGAACCACAACAGCAGCAGCAACAACAGCAACCATGCCAACAGCAGCAGCACCAGGAGCCACAGCAGCATCAGCTGCACCAGGAGCCACAACAGCAGCAGCAGCACCAGCAGCAACAGCTCCAGGAACCACAAAAGTAGCAGCAGCACAGGAGCCATACCAAAAGCAGCAGCACCAGCAAACAGACCAACAGCAGCAGCATCAGGAACCAGGACCATAGCAGGAGCACCAGGAACCACACCAATAGCAGCAGCACCAGCAGCAGCACCAAGAACCACAACAACAGCAGCAGCTCCAGGAACACAAATAGCAGTCGTATCAGGAACCACACCTACAGCAGCAGCACCAGGAAACAGACCAACAGCAGCAGCACCAGGAAACAGACCAATAGGAGCAGCACCAGGAACCACACCAACAGCAGCAGCACAGGAGCCACACCAAAAACAGCAGCACCAAGAAACAGACCAACAGCAGCATCACCAGCAGCACCAGGAACACCCCATGGCAGCAGTATCAGGAAACACACCATCAGCAGCAGCGCCAGGAACCACACCAATAGCAGTTGCACCAGGAACCACGCCAATAGCAATCACACCAGGAACCACACCAACAGCAGCAGCACCAGGAAACAGACGAACAACAGCAGCAACAGGAACCACAACAACAGCAGTAATGACAGGAAACAGACCAACAACAGCAGCACCAGGAAACAGTCCAACAGGAGAAGCACCAGGAGCCACAACAACAGCAGCAGCAGCAGGAAACGGACCAACAGCAGCAGCACCAGGATCCACCCCAACAGCAGCAGCACCAGCAACCACCCCAACACCAACAGCACCAGGAACCACACAAACAGCAGCAGCACCAGGAACCACACCAAAAGCAGCAGCATCAGGAACCACACCAACAGCTGCAGCATGAACAGGATCTATGAGAACAGCAGCAGCAGCAGGAAACAGGCCAACAGCAGCAGTCCCAGGAAACAGAGCAACAGCAGCAGCACCAGGAACCACACCAACAGCAGCAGCAACAGGAACCACACCAACAGCAGCAGCATCAGGAATCACACAAACAACAGCAGCACCAGGAACCACACCAACAGCAGCAGCACCAGGAACCACACCAACAGCAGCAGCACCAGGAACCTCACCAACAGCAGCAGCAGCATCTCCAGAAACCACAACAGCAGCCGCAGCAAATGAGCCACAGCAAAAGCAGCAGCATCAGAAACCACATGAACAGCAGCAGCACCAGGAACCTCACCAACAACACCATCAGCAGCTCCAGAAACCACAGGAGCAGCAGCAGCAAATGAGCCACACCAAAGCAGCAGCACCAGGAAACAAACCAACAGCAGCAGCATCAGGAACCACAACAACCGGAGCAGCACAAGGAACCACACCAATAGCAGCAGCATCAAAAGCAGCACCATGAACTACATAACCAACAGCAGCAACACCAGGAAACAGACCAACAGCAGCAGCACGAGGAATCACACAAACAACAGCAGCACCAGGAACTACACCAACAGCAGCAGCACCAGGAACCACACCAACAGCAGCAGCACCAGGAACCTCACCAACAGCAGCAACAGCAGCTCCAGAAACCACAACAGCAGCCGCAGCAAATGAGCCACACCAAAAGCAGCAGCACCAGGAACCACACCAACAGCAGCAGCACCAGGAACCTCACCAACAACAGTATCAGCAGCTCCAGAAACCACAGCAGCAGCAGCAGCAAATGAGCCACACGAACAGCAGCAGCACAGGAACCACACCAATAGCAGTAGCATCAACAGCAGCACCATGAACTACATAAACAGCAGCAGCCCCAGGAACCACACCAACAGCAGCAACACCAGGAAACAGACCAACAGCAGCAGCACCAGGAACTACACGAACAGCAGCAGTACCCGCAGCTGGGGCTCCAGGAACCAAACCAACAACAGCAGCACAGGAGCCACACCAAAAGCAGCAGCCCAGGAAACAGACCAATTGCCACAGTATCAGGAACCACACCAACAGCAGCAGCACCAACAGCAGCAGCACCAGGAACCACACCAACAGCAGCAGCAGCTCCAGGTACCACACCAACAGCAGCAGCACAGGAGCCACACCAAAAGCAGCAGAATCACGAAACAGACCAACAGCAGCAGCATCAGGAACCACAACAACTGGAGCAGCACAAGGAACCACACCAATAGCAGCAGCATCAAAAGCAGCACCATGAACTACATAAACAGCAGCAGCCCCAGGAACCACACCAACAGCAGCAACACCACGAAACAGACCAACAGCAGCAGCACGAGGAATCACACAAACAACAGCAGCACCAGGAACCACACCAACAGCAGCAGCACCAGGAACCACACCAACAGCAGCAGCACCAGGAACTACACTAACAGCAGCAGTACCCGCAGCTGGGGCTCCAGGAACCGAACCAACAACAGCAGCACAGGAGACACACCAAAAGCAGCAGCACCAGGAAACAGACCAATTGCCACAGTATCAGGAAGCACACCAACAGCAGCAGCACCAACAGCAGCAGCACCAGGAACCACAACAACAGCATCACCAAGAACCACATTAGTAGCAGCAGCACCAACAGCAGCACTAGGAACACCCCATTGCAGCAACATCAGGAACAACATCAACAGCAACAGCACCCGGAAACAGACCAACAGCAGAAGCAGCAGGAACCACAATAACAGCAGCAACAACAGGAAACGGACCAATAGGAGTAGCACCAAGATCCACACCAACAGCAGCAACAACAGGAAACAGACCAACAGGAGTAGCACCAGGAACTACACCAAAAGCAGCAGCACCGGGAACCACACCAACAGCAGCAGCATCAACAGGAACTATGACAAAAGCAGCAGCACCAGGAAAAAGGCCAAAAGGCGCAGCACCAGGAAACAGACCAATAGCAGCAGCACCAGGAAACACACCAACAGCAGCAGCACCGGGAAACAGACCAACAGCAGCAGCACCAGGAACCACACTAACAGCAGCAGCAGGAACCTCACCAACAGCAGCAGCAGCAACTCCAGAAAGCACAACAGCAGCAGCAGCAAATGAGCCACACCAAAAGCAGCAGCACCAGGAAACAGACCAACAGCAGCAGCATAAGGACCGACAACAACAGGAGAAGCACCAGGAACCACTCCAATAGCGGCAGCACCAACAGCAGCACCATGAACCACACAAACAGCAGCAGCCCCAGGAACCACATCAACAGCAGCAGCACCAGGAACCACACCAACAGCAGCAGTACCAGGAACCACACAAACAGCAGCAACAACAGGAAACAAGCCAACAGGAGAAGCGCCAGGAGCCACAACAACAGCAGCAGCAGCAGGAAACAGACCAACAGCAGCAGCACCAGGATCCACACCAACAGCAGCAGCACCAGCAACCACCCCAACAGCAGCAGCACCAGGAAACAGACCAACAGCAGCAGCACCAGCAACCACCCCAACAGGAGCAGCACCCGGAACCACACAAACAGCAGCAGCACCAGGAACCACACCAACAGCAGCAGCACCAGCAACCACCCCAGCAGCAGCAGCACCAGCAACAACCCCAACAGCAGCAGCACCAGCAACCACCCCAACAGCAGCAGCACCAGGAACCACACAAACAGCAGCAGCACTAGGAACCACACCAAAATCAGCAGCACCAGGAACCACCCCAACAGCAGCAGCACCAGGAACCTCACCAACAGCAGCAGCAGCAACTCCAGAAAGCACAACAGCAGCAGCAGCAAATGAGCCACACCAAAAGCACAGCATCAGGAAACAGACCAACAGTAGCAGCATCAGGACCGACAACAACAGGAGAAGCACCAGGAACCACTCCAATAGCAGCAGCACCAACAGCAGCACCATGAACCACACAAACAGCAGCAGCCCTAGGAACCACAGCAACAGCAGCAGCACCAGGAAACAGACCAACAGCAGCAACACCAGGAACCAATCAAACAGCAGCAACAACTGGAAACAGGCCAACAGGAGAAGCACCAGGAGCCACCCCAACAGCAGCAGCTCCAGGAAAAAGGCCAACAACAGCAGCTCCAGGAGCCACACTAACAGCAGCAGCACCAGGGTACAGAGCAACAGGAGCAGCAACAGGAATCACAACAACAGCAGCAACAACAAGAAACAAACCAACAGGAGAAGCACTAGGAGCCACAACAACAGCAGCAGCACCAGGATACAGACCAACAACAGCAGCAACAGGAACCACAACAACAGCAGTAACGACAGGAAACAGACCAACAACAGCAGCACCAGGAAACAGTCCAACAGGAGAAGCACCAGGAGCCATACCAACAGCAGCAGCACCAGGAACCACAACAATAGCAGCAACAACAGGAAACAGACCAACAGGAGAAGCACCAGGAGCCACAACAACAGCAGAAGCACCAGGAGCCACACCCTCAGAAGCAGCACCAGGAGCCACACCAACAGGAGCAGCAACAGGAACCACAACAGCAGCAGCAACAACAGCAACCATGCCAACAGCAGCAGCACCAGGAACCACAACAGCAGCAGCAGCACCAGGAGCCACAACAGCAGCAGCAGCACCAGCAGCAGCAGCTCCAGGAACCACAAAAGCAGCAGCAGCACAGGAGCCATACCAAAAGCAGCGGCACCAGCAAACAGACCAACAGCAGCAGCATCAGGAACCAGGACCATAGCAGGAGCACCAGGAACCACACCAATAGCAGCAGCAACAGCAGTAGCACCAAGAACCACAACAACAGCAGCAGCTCCAGGAACACAAATAGCAGTCGCATCAGGAACCAGACCTACAGCAGCAGCACCAGGAACCACACCAACAGCAGCAGCACCAGGAAACAGACCAACAGCAGCAGCACCAGGAAGCACACAAACAGCAGCAGCACCAGGAACCACACAAACAGCAGCAGCACCAGGAACCACACCAAAAACAGCAGCACCAGGAACCATCCCAACAGCAGCATCACCAGGAAACGCACAAACAGCAGGAGCACCAGTAACCAAACCAAAAGCACCAGCACCAGAATCCTCACCAGCAGCAGCAGCAGCAGCAACTCCAGAAACCACAACAGCAGCAGCAGCAAATGAGCCACACCAAAAGCCGCAGCACCAGGAAAAAGACCAACAGCAGCAGCATCAGGACCAACAACAACAGGAGAAGCACCAGGAACCACTCCAATAGCAGCAGCACCAACAGAAGCACCATGAAGCACACAAACAGCAGCAGCACCAGGAACCACACAAACAGCAGCAACAACAGGAAACAAGCCAACAGGAGAAGCACCAGGAGCCACAACAACAGCAGCAGCACCAGGCACTACACCAACAGCAGCAACAACAGGAAACAAGCCAACAGGAGAAGCACCAGGAGCCAAAACAACAGCAGCAGCACCAGGAAACAGACCAACAGCAGCAGCACCAGGATCCACCCCAACAGCAGCAGCACCAGCAACCACCCCAACAGCAGCAGCACCAGCAACCACCCCAACAGCAGCAGCACCAGGAAACAGACCAACAGCAGCAGCATCAGGAACCACAACAACAGCAGCAGCACCAGGAACCACACTGGTAGCAGCAGCACCAACAGCAGCACCAGGACACCCCACTGCAGCAGCATCAACAGGAACTATGACAACATCAGCAGCACCAGGAGCCACACCAACAGCAGCAGCACCAGGAAACAGGCCAACAGCAGCAGCACTAGGAAACAGACCAACAGCAGCAGCACCAGGAACCACACCAACAGCAGCAGCACCAGGAACCTCACCAACAGCAGCATCAGCAGCTCCAGAAACCACACCAGCAGCAGCAGCAAATGAGCCACACCAAAAGCAGCAGCACCAGGATACAGACCAACAGCAGCAGCATCAGGAACCACAACAAGCGGAGCAGCACCAGGAACCACTCCAATAACAGCAGCACCAACATCGGCACTATGAACTACATAAACAGCAGCAGCCCCAGGAACCACACCAACAGCAACAACACCAGGAAACAGACCAACAGCAGCAGCACCAGGAAGCACACAAACAGCAGCAGCACCAGGAACCACACAAACAGCAGCAGCACCAGGAACCACACCAAAAACAGCAGCACCAGGAACCATCCCAACAGCAGCATCACCAGGAAACGCACAAACAGCAGGAGCACCAGTAACCAAACCAAAAGCACCAGCACCAGAATCCTCACCAGCAGCAGCAGCACCAGGAACCACACAAACAGCAGCAACAACAGGAAACAAGCCAACAGGAGAAGCACCAGGAGCCACAACAACAGCAGCAGCACCAGGCACTACACCAACAGCAGCAACAACAGGAAACAAGCCAACAGGAGAAGCACCAGGAGCCAAAACAACAGCAGCAGCACCAGGAAACAGACCAACAGCAGCAGCACCAGGATCCACCCCAACAGCAGCAGCACCAGCAACCACCCCAACAGCAGCAGCACCAGCAACCACCCCAACAGCAGCAGCACCAGGAAACAGACCAACAGCAGCAGCATCAGGAACCACAACAACAGCAGCAGCACCAGGAACCACACTGGTAGCAGCAGCACCAACAGCAGCACCAGGACACCCCACTGCAGCAGCATCAACAGGAACTATGACAACATCAGCAGCACCAGGAGCCACACCAACAGCAGCAGCACCAGGAAACAGGCCAACAGCAGCAGCACTAGGAAACAGACCAACAGCAGCAGCACCAGGAACCACACCAACAGCAGCAGCACCAGGAACCTCACCAACAGCAGCATCAGCAGCTCCAGAAACCACACCAGCAGCAGCAGCAAATGAGCCACACCAAAAGCAGCAGCACCAGGATACAGACCAACAGCAGCAGCATCAGGAACCACAACAAGCGGAGCAGCACCAGGAACCACTCCAATAACAGCAGCACCAACATCGGCACTATGAACTACATAAACAGCAGCAGCCCCAGGAACCACACCAACAGCAACAACACCAGGAAACAGACCAACAGCAGCAGCACCAGGAACCACACGAACAGCAGCAGCACCAGGAACCACAACAACAGCAGAAGCAACAGGAAACAGACGAACAGGAACAGCACTGGGAACCACACAAACAGCAGCAGCAACAAGAAACAGACCAACAGCAGCTGCACCAGGAACTACACCAACAGCAACAGCACAAGGAACTACACCAACAGCAGGGGCACCAGCAGCTGGAGCTCCAGGAACCAAAGCAACAGCAGCAGCACAGGAGCCACACCAAAAACAGCAGCACCACGAAACAGACCAACAGCAGCAGCACCAACAGCTGCACCAGGACACCCCACTGCAGCAGCATCAGGATCCACATCAACAGCAACAGCACCTGGAAACAGACCAACAGCAGAAGAACCAGGAACCACAATAACAGCTGCAACAGAAGGAAACAGACCAATAGGAGAAGCACCAGGAGCCTCAACAACAGCAGCATCAGCAGCTCCAGAAACCACACCAGCAGCAGCAAATGAGCCACACCAAAAGCAGCAGCACCAGGAAACAGACCAACAGCAGCAGCATCAGGAACCACAACAAGCGGAGCAGCACCAGGAACCACTCCTATAGCAGCAGCACCAACAGCAGCACTATGAACTACATAAACAGCAGCAGCCCCAGGAACCACATCAACAGCAGCAACACCAGGAAGCAGACCAACAGCAGCAGCACCAGGAACCACACAAACAGCAGCAGCACCAGGGACCACAACAACAGCAGAAGCAACAGGAAACAGACGAACAGCAACAGCACTCGGAGCCACACCAACAGCAGCAGCAACAAGAAACAGACCAACAGCAGCTGCACCAGGAACTACACCAACAGCAACAGCACAAGGAACTACAGCAACAGCAGGGGCACCAGAAGCTGGAGCTCCAGCAACCAAAGCAACAGCAGCAGCACAGGAGCCACACCAAAAGCAGCAGCACCACGAAACAGATTAACAGCAGCAGCACCAACAGCTGCACCAGGACACCCCACTGCAGCAGCATCAGGAACCACATCAACAGCACCCGGAAACAGACCAACAGCAGAAGAACCAGGAACCACAATAACAGCTGCAACAGAAGGAAACAGACCAATAGGAGAAGCACCAGGAGCCTCAACAACAGCAGCAGCATCAGGAAACAGACCAACAGGATAAGCACCAGGAGTCACACCAACAGCAGCAGCATCAGGCAGCACACCAACAGCAGCAACAATAGGAAAGAGGCAAACAGCAGCAGCATCTGGCTCCACACCAACAGCAGCAGCACCAGCAACCACCCCAACAGCAGCAGCACCAGGAAAAAGACCAATAGCAGCAGCACCAGGAACCACACCAACAGCAGCAGCAACAGGAAACAGACCAAGAGGAGCAGCATCAGGAACCACAATACCAGCATCAACAACAGGAAACAGAAGAACAGGAGAAGAACCAGGAGCGACAACAACAGCAGCAGCACCAGGCACCACACCAACAGCAGCAACCACAGGAAACAGACCAACAGGAGAAGCTCTAGGAGCCACAACAACAGCAGCAGCACCAGGAAACAGACAAATATCAGCAGCACCAGGTGCCACACAAAGAGCAGCAGCACCAGCAAGCACACCGACAGCAGCAGCATCAGGAACTACCGCAACAGCAGCAGCAACAGGAAACAGACCAACAGGAGCGCAACAGGAACTACACCAACAGCAGCAGCACCAGGAACCACAGCAACAGCAGCAGCAGCACCATCAGCAGCAGCATCAGGAACCACAACAACAGCGGCAGCACCAAGACCCACACCAACAGCAGCAGCACCAGGAAACAGGCCAACAGCAGCAGCACCAGGAACCACACCAACAGCAGCAGCACCATCAGCAGCAGCATCAGGAACCACACCAAAAGCTGCAGTACCAGGAACCACACCAACAGCAGCAGCACCAGGAAATAGACCAGCGGAAGAATCACCAGGAAACAGACCAACAGCAGCATCAACAGGAACCACACCAACATCACCAGCAACAGGAAACAGACCGACAGACGAAGGACCAGGAGCCACAGCAAAAGCAGCAACAGGAACCACAACTACAGCAGCAGTAACAGGAAACAGACCTGCAGGAGCAGCAACAGGAACTACACTAACAGCAGCAGCAACAGGACACACACCAACAGCAGCTGCACCAGGAAACAGACCAACAGCAGAAGCACCAGCAGCCACACCAAAAGCAGCAACAGGAACCACAACTACAGCAGCAGCAACAGGAAAGAGACCAACAGGAGCAGCAACAGGAACTAACCAACAGCAGCAGCTCCAGGAACCACACCAACAGCAGCAACACCAGGACTCACACCAGCAGCAGCAGCACCAACAGCATCAGCTCCAGGAACCACAACAGCAGCAGCAGCACCAGGAGCAACACCAACAGCAGCAGCACCATGAAACAGACCAACAGCAGCAGCACCAGGAACCACACCAACAGCAGCAGCACCAGGAACTACACCAACAGCAGAAGCACTAGGAAACAGACCAACAGGAGAAGCACCAGGAGCCACACCAAAAGTAGCAACAAGAACCACAACTACAGCAGCAGCAACAGGAAACAGACCAACAAGAGCAGCTCCAGGAAACAGACTAACAGGAGCAGCAACAGGAACTATACCAACAGCAGCAGCAACAGGATACACACCAACAGCAGCAGCACCAACAGCAGCAACACCATGAACCACAACAGCAGCAGCACGAGGAAACAGGCCAAAAGCAGCAGCACCAGGAACAGCAACAACACGAACATTCAACTGCCTTTTCCATGGCCACCTGGCTCTCCACATGTCAGAGGTGATGGGCAGAGAGCTTCACCTCTCTGAATGCGAAACTCCCAGCACCAGGGTCTGGAGATAGAGAGTGAACCTCCTTAACATGACCGTGCAACAGTGCCTCCGGAGGCTCAGGCTGTCATGGCAAATCTTTGCTGACATCCACAGCCTCCTGGAACAACACATCCTTCCAAAAGGACCAGGTGGGCATACATTGCCAGTGGTTGTCACATTCACCACATCCTGAATTTCTTCACTTCTGGCTCCTTCCAGGGACCTGATAGTGACATATGAAAGGTTTCTCAATCTGCTGACCATTGATGCTTTCTTTTCCAAGGCTGTCTATTATATGAACTTTTCACAGATGAGGCCAGTCAAACACTGAAGTGGACTGTCTGCTTCGTTGCAGTGACTGAATTCTCATAGTTATAGGGAGTCATTGTTCGTACGCATCTGTAAGTACAAAAGATAAGGCTGAAGCATTTGCAACAATCTTCAACCAGAAGTACAGAGTGGATGATCCATATCAGATTCCTCCAGAGGTCCCCAAGACTGGTTTCGCAGAAGCCAGTCATCAGCCAATTTGATTCACTCCAAGTGATATCAAGAAACGGCCGAAAGCACTGGATACTGCAAAGGCTATGGGCCCTGACAATAGACCGGAAATGCTACTAAAGATTTGTGCTCCAAAACATGCCGTACCCCTAGCCAAGCTGTTTCAGTACTAGCATCTAGCATCTACCCGGCAATGTGGAAAATTGCCCAGGTGTATCCTGTACACAAAAAATAGGACAAATCCAACCTGGCCAATCACTGTCCCATCAGTCTATTCTTAATCATCAGTAAAGTCATGTAAGGAGTCATCAACAGCGCTATCAAGCAGCGCTGGCTTAGCAATAACCTGCTCACTGATGCCCAGTTTTGGTTCCGACAGGATCACTCAGCTTCTGACCTCATTACAGCCTTGGTTCAAACATGGACAAAAGAGCTGAACTCTAGAGGTGAGGGGAAAGTGACTGCCCTTGATATCAAGGCAGTATTTGACCGAGTGTGGCATCAAGGAGCCCTAGAAAAACTGGAGTTAGTGAGAATCAGGGGGAAAACTCTCCGCTGGTTGGAATCATACCTAGCACAAAGGAAGGTAGTTGTGGTTGTTGGAAGTCAATCATCTCAGTTCCAGGACATCACTGCAGGAGTTCCTCAGGGTAGTACCCTCAGCCCAACCGTCTTCAGCTGCTTCATCAATGACCTTCCTTCCATCATAAGGTCAGAAGTGGGAATGTTCGCTGATGATTGCACAATGTTCAGCACCATTTGCGACTCCTCAGATACTGTCAAAATGCAGCAAGTCCTGGACAATGACAATATCCAGGCTTGGGCTAACAAGTGGCAAGTAACATTTGTACCACACAAGTGCCAGGCAATGACCATCTCCAGTAAGAGAGAACCTTATCATTGAATGGCATGACCATCAGTGAATCCCCCTCTGTCAACATCCTGGGGGTTACCATTGACTGAACTGGACTAGCCATATAAATACAGTTGCTATAAGAGCAGGTCAGAGACTAGAAATTCTGCGACAAGTAACTCACCTCCTGACTCCCCAGAGCCTGTCCACCATACACAAGGCATAAGTCAGGAGTGTGATGGAATACTCTCCACTTGCCTGATGAGTGCAGCTCCAACAACACTGAAGAAGATTGACACCATCCAGCACAAAGCAGTCCATTTGATTGGCACCCCTTTCACAAACATTCACTCCCTTCACCACTGATGCACGGTAGCAGCAGTGTGTACTATCTACAAGATGCACTGCAGGTACTTACCAAGCCTCCTTAGAGAGCACCTTCCAAACCCATAACCACTACCAGGGCAGCAGATAGAAGGGAACACCACCATCTGGAAGTTCCCTTCCCAAGTCACTCACCATCCTGACTTGGAAATATATCGCAGCTCCTTCACTGTCGCTGGGTCAAAATCCTGGAACTCCCTCCCTAACAGCACTGTGGGTGCACCTACACCACATAGACTGCAGCTGTTTAAGAAGGCAGCTCACTACCACCTTCTCAAGGCAAATTAAGGATGGGCAATAAATGTTGACCAAGCCAATGAAGCCCACATCACATGAAAGAATTTTTAAAAATGTGGCAATTGAAATTCCTTCAGATCAGCCAGGAATCTTCATTAATCACAAAGGACTCTACTTCCTTCAATGTCCAGCTAGTATGTGACCATCAGAATGTGGTGCAAGTGTGTGCCAGGTATCCAGGAAGCTGCCATGACTTATTTATTCTGTGATAATCACATTTTCAGCAATTTTTCTCTCCTCCACACAGCCGCAGCTGAAAGACAAGAGTTGGCCTCTGAAGATCTGGCTGCTGATTCCTATAAGGAACCCTTCTAGTGAAGAGAAACAACTGTAGCCATTGAGCTACAAGGGCAGTAATAGAAGAAATGATTGAGTTGCTCAAAATCCAAATCAGGTGCCTTGAAACATCTGGAGGTGCCCTCCAGTCTGCCCCATCAGGAGTCTGCAGAATGGTTGTGGCCAGCTGTGCCCTTCACAACATCATGCTGCAGAGGGGAATGGAGCTACAGCAAGAGGAAGGTACAGAAATGGCAGCTTCTGAGGAGGAGGAGCTGCACATGTGGCTGCCAGTGAAGTCCACAGTGGTCTCATCCTGGCAAGTTTATTTAACCTGTATGTGTCAAGCCAATTGAGAGTTCTTTTAGAAATTTGGTTCCCCATGTCCCAGCCTCAACATCCCCAGACATACATTCTGTGGTGTAGTTAACCAGCCAACCATCGCATTCACACCATTTCCTCTTTATAAAAGCTGATCATACCATTCATCTGAACGTTATTGTCCAGTGTGAATTGGTGGTGGAACAAAATGGAAGCCAGGAGAATGAGAAGTACAAATAGTCTGTTTCATTCACTGAAATAAACAATCAGATTAACGTCATTAACATTGATATAGACATCCAAGTGCAATTATTAAGTCTTTCTGACTATTATGTAGTGGAACCCCCCGTGGCTTCAGCAGAACTGGAGGAAAGCTGCTCATTCCACTGCTCTGACATATAAGATGCCCATGGCAGAGGCCCTCTGGGTTTTGGAGCCAAGCTGTGAGGACTCTACCAAAGATTGCCCCGCCTGCACATTTGCAGAGCTACAGGGTAAGGGCAGGGAGTGGGATTAGCAGTCTCTCTCTTCAGAGAAATAGCATGGACACAACAGGCCAAATGGCCTTGTTCTGTGCTGTAGCCATTCTATGATTCTTCAACTCTCTGTCTTCCTTCTTATGGCCCACCAGTACTTTCCAGCTCTTGGCTAGCAGGGGAAAACTTGGCTGCATGCCAGTGAGGTGTTGAGCTACCAAGATGTGAAAGCTCCATTCTGTGTAAAGTGGCATACAGAGTGTACAGACTGTTGGTGAGGACCAGCTTGTACTTGCTGGCCTACTCCATGTGATGTTCTATGGAGATGGACATCAATATAAACACCTGTGATGTCAAGGCGCTCATGCTAGAGATGAACTACTCCAATCTCTCTTTACAGTTGCACAGTGTCTCTGGAAATGCTGACTGAAGCACAGACATTTACAGTTGCTAACCAAAAAGTTCCTTTTTCATGAATGACCACTGAGGTTCAGCAACTATAGACAGCTGAGCAAAGGTTGGAGTTTCTTGCACCCTCCATGGGGACTCTCCACTGCTTTTGCCAATATTCACTCCTGCTCACATGTCACATGCTCTTCACTGTGTGACAATCTAGCCATCTCTACTGTAGTACCCACCAAGGCGTTTGTATCTGCACTGGTGGAGAAGATGTGACAGTGCACACTCAGAATGCTTGCTCACCCCCTCTGAGGATTCCTTGGCCTGATTCATTATGAGTTTCTCCATCACCCGTGAAGGACCTGTCCTGTACTTAGATTTCCAGAAGACATTTGATAAGGTGCCACATCCAAGGTTATCGTGGAAAATAAAAGCTCAAGGTGTAAGGGGTAACATATTGGCATGGATAGAAGATTGGCAGGCTAACAGGTCCAACAGCTAACAGATAAGTGAGTCATTTTCTGCTTGGCAAGATGTGATAAGTGGCGTGCCTCAGAGATCAGTGTGGGACCTCAACGGTTTACAATTTATATAATGACTTGGATGAAGGGACCGAAGGTATGGTGTTAGGTTTGCTGATGACACAAAGATAGGTAGGAAAGTAAACTGAAGAGGACATAAGGAGGTGACAAAAAGATATAGGTAGGTTAAGTGTGTGGGCAAAGACCTGACAAATAGAGTATAATGCGGGAAAATGTGAAATTGTCTATTTTGGCAGGAAGAATAAAAAGAAACATATTATCCAAATAGTAGAGATTTCAGAGCTCCGAGATGCAGTGGGATCTGGGTGTCCTAGTGCAAGAATTGCAAAAGGTTAGTAAACAGGTACAGTAAGTATTTAGGAAAGCTGATAGAATGTTATTGTTTATTGTGAGGGGAATTGAATATAAGAGTAGAGAGATTATGCTTCAGTTATGCAGGGCAATAGTGAGACCACATCTGGAGTAGTGTTTACAGTATTGATCTCCTTATTTAAGGAAGGATGTAAATGCGTTGGAAGCAGTTCAGAGAAGGTTTACTAGACTAATACCTGGAATGGGAGGGTTGTCTTATGAGGAAAGGTTGGACAGATTAGACTTGTATCCACTCGAATTTAGAAGAGTAAGAGGCAACTTGATTGAAACAAATGAGATCTGAGGGGTCTTGACAGGCAGATGTGGAGGGGATGTTTCCTCTTGTGGGAGAATCTAAAAGTAGAGGTCACTGTTTAAAAATAAGAGGTTGCCCACTTAAACTGAGATGAGGAGTCTTTGGAACTCTCGTCCTCAAAAGGTTGAAGCAGAGTCTTTGAATATTTTTAAGGCAGACCTAGATAGATTCTTGATAAGCAAGGGGGTGAAAGGTTATCAAGGTTAGGCAGGAATGTAGAGTTGAGGTTACAATCAGATTAGCCATGATCTTATTGAATGGTGGAGCAGGCTCGAGGGATCAAGTGGCCTACTCCTGCTCCAAATTCATATGTTCATAAGTATGTTCATATGTGAGGAGGTGGGAGATGAAAAACTTGAGAAATTTCTGATATTGAGAAAAGGTACAAACTAAACATAGTACAAGTTATGACATTTCAGTTAATGATGACAACAATTCAACATGAGTGTCTATTATTTGCCAAATGGCAGTGTATCATCTAATATTGTCACCCCATCTCTTAATTTTCAACATCCAGTGTGTGTACCACTTGCCAATTTCTAATGCGGTCAAGGTGGACTTGTCTGCAGGTGCAGCCTGGTTCTCAGCCTCTCCCTGAGATGTGAACTTTTTTTCTCCTACAGTGAAAGAAGGCAGAGAGTCATGGGTGTGAGAAATGGAATGTGTGGAGAGAACAGAAGTGTAACATCTTTGGAAGGTGGTTGTGAGACATGGGTGTGAGATGGCACAAAGATAGGAGCGAATATGAATTGTAGAATTATAGAAGGTTTACGGCACAGAAAGAGGCCTCTTGGTCCATCGTGTCTGGGCCGGCCGAAAATGGGTCACCCAGCCTAATCCCACTTTACATCATTTGGTCCGTAACCCTGCAGGTTATGGCACTTGAGGTGCATATCCAGACGCCTTTTAAATGAGCTGAGGGTTTCTGCCTCTGTTACCCTTTCAGGCAATGAGTTCCAGACCCCCACAACCCTCTGGGTGAAAACATTTTTCATCTTCCTTCTAATCCTTCGACCAATCGCTTTAAATCTACGCCCCCTAGTTACTAACCTCTCTGCTAAAGTAAATAGGCCCTTTTCACTCTATCCAGGCTCCTCACAATTTTGTACATCTCAATCAAATCACCCTTCAGCCTCCTCTGTTCCAAGGAGAACAAACCCAGCCTAGCCAATCTTTCCTCATAACTGCAATTTTCCAGTCCTGGCAAGAACCATGTAAATCTCCTCTGTACCCTCTCTAATGCAATTATATTGCTTCTGTAATGATGTGACCAGAACGGTGCACAAGTACTCAAGTTTGAGTGGCTGTTCAGATGGGATTGTGAGGTGCCTTGAGAAAAGGCTTCAAGGACTGTTGATCAGGATGCTATGCCACTGATCCTGCCTGCCCTCCTGAGTTCCCTGAACCTCAAGTCCAGGAATATCTTCAGTTTCACTCCTGCTGCTGACTTCCTCAGTCACTTCCATCCATGCCTTCTTGGTTTGAGAGGCATAGTAGTAAAGTATACTAGTAATCCAGAGGCCCAGCTAATGCTCTAGGAACACAGATTCAAATTCTACCACAGAATTTTAATTCAATTAATTCTTTTCAACAATTCAATGATTTAATAAATCTGGAATTGAACGGTGGTCTTAGTAATGGTGACCATGAAACTATCATCAATTGGGAATTCCAGAGCTTAGGGCCCAGGCAGCTGCCAATGGTGGAGCGATTAAAATTGGGGATGCGCAAGAAACCAGAACTGGAGGAGCACAGATATCTTAGAGGGGTGAAGCCATGGAGAGTTGTGAAAACAAGGATGAGAATTTTAAAATTGAAGTGTTGTTTAATTGGGAATCAGTGTAGATCAGTGAATGTCGGGCAAGCAGTCTGATAATTTAGAGCCAGTGGAAGGGAGGTGGTGGTGAGGTAGAGTTGGGTGTTGTCTGCGTACATATGGAACATGACATTGTATTTTCAGATAACAAGGGGTGCATGCAGATGAGAAATAGAATGGGGACAAGGGGTAGATCAGACGTAACAATGCAGCAGCAAGAAGTGAAGTCATCTCAAGTGATTCTTTATCTATAATTGGCTGGAGAAGAATGGAACCAGGTGAAAGCAGTTCCACACAGCTGGGAGACATTGGAGAAACATTGGAAGGAGATGGCGTGGTCAACCATATCAAAGGCTGCAGACAGGTCAAAAAGGACGAGGAGGGAAAATTTACCTTTGTCATAATCTTATGGGATGTCACTTGAGACATTGTTAGGTGCTGTTTCAGTACTGTACCAGAGACAATTGGAGGGATTCAAATATGGAGTTCCAGAAAAGATGGGAACGGATTTTGGAGGTGACAACTGGTTGAAGGATTTTGGAGAGAAAAGGGAGGTTAGAGATTGAGCGTTGTTTTCAAATGCAAAGGGGTCAAGAGCTATTTTTTGTGAAAGGAGTGATGCTGGCAGATTTGAAGGAGAGAGACAACTGTTAACAATATCAACATAAGAGCTTGGAAAGGAAGTTGGGTGGTCAGCAATTTAGTGTGAATACGGTCAAGGGAGTAGGAGGTGCGTCTCATGGAAAAGATGAGTTTGGAGAGGGCATGAGGGGAGCTGGGAGAGAAATTATAGAAAGATGCAAGTTCAGGGCTAGAACAGAGGAAAACCTTAGAGGAAGTTTGGTCAGTTAAGCTAGAGAAAGGAGGAATGTGGTAGAGGCAGCTGAATAGATGGTCTCAGTCTTACTGACAAGTTCCTCATAATTCCGAACATACAAAATAGAAGAAGTAGGTTATTCGGCCCTTCGAGCCTGCTCCGCCATTCAATAAGATCATGGCTGATCTGTTTATGTTTCAAATTCCACATTGCCATCTACCACCAACAACCTTTGATTCACTTGCCTAACAAGAATCCATCTACCTCTGCCTTAAAAATATTCAGTGACCCCGCCTCCACCACCTTCTGAGGCAGACAGTTCCCCAGAGAAAGGAATTCTCCTGATCTCTGTCCTATAAGGGTGACCTCTAATTTTAAAATAGCGCCCCCTAGTTTTGGACTCAGCCACAAAGAGAAACATCCTTTCCATATCCACTTGTCAAGACCATTCAGGATCTTATATAGTTTAATCAAGTCACCCCTCATTCTTCTAAACTCCAGTGGAAACAAGCCCAGCCAGTCCAACCTAACTTCATAAGACAACCCACTCATTCTAGGTATCAATCTGGTAAACCTCCTCTGAACTATCTCCAATGCATTTACAACCTTCTTTAAATAAGAAGACTAAAACTGTACACAGTATTCGAGATGTGATCTCACTAATTCCTTGTATAACTGAAGCATAACATCCGTACTTTTACGTTCAATTCCTCTCATAGTAAAGGATAGCATTTCATTAGCTTTCTTGATCACTTGCTGTACCTGCATACTAACCTTTTGAGACTCATGCACTAGAACACCTAGACCCTTTTGTACCTTGGAATTCTGCAGTCGTTCTCTGTTTAAGTAAAATTCTGCTTTTTTATTCTTCCTGCCAAACTATCAAATCCTGCCAATCAGACAAAGACCCATTTAAGCTTACTCTCTGTTTTCTGCCAGCCAGCCAATCTTCTATCCAGGCTAAAATGTTACCTCTTACATGATGAGCTTTCATTTTCTGCAATAACTTTTGAAGTGGCGCTTTACATTTCCCCACATTATACTTTACCTCCCTGATTTTTGCCCACTCAACTTATCTATATCTATCTGCAAATTCCTTATGTCTTCTTCACAAGCAAACTCCCTGTGTCTTCTTCACAACAAACTTTCCTAACTATCTTTGTGCCATCTGCAAATTTAGCTACCATGTCTTTGCTCCACTCTTCTAAGTTAGTAATGTCAATTGTAAAATGTTGAGGCCCCAGCTCAAACCCCATGCGGGACTCCACTTATCACATCCTGCCAATCAGACAAAGACCCATTTAAGCTTACTCTCTGTTTCCTGACAGCCAGCCAATCTTCTATCCAGGCTAAAATGTTACCTCTTAGATGATGAGCTTTCATTTTCTGCAATAACTTTTGAAGTGGCACTTTATTAGATGCCTTTTGGAAATCCAAGTACAGTACGTCTACAGGCTCCCCTTTTATCCATAGCACATGTTACTCCTTCAAAGAACTCCAAATGGTTAAATTGGTTAAACATGATTTCTCTTTCACAAAACCAATTGTTGGAGGAGAGGTGGAGGAGTCAAGAGAAAGGTTTAAGAAGACAGTTTGCATTCGAGAAGAGAACCTGAGATCCTGATGAAAGATCATGGACCTGAAATGTTAACTCATTCTATCTTCACAAATACTGCCTGACCTGTTGAGTATTTCCAGCATTTTCTGTTTCTATTTCAGATTTCCAACATTCATAGTATTTTGCTTTTGTAAAAGAAACAGCAACAGTATTTTTGACTTCAGAGAGGAGGACATAATAATGCTTTATGTGGTCCAGTCAGATCTGATGGTGATAGTGATGGAGTTGAATCCACAATCATCAGACTCAGACAAGAGTGCTACCACTGACCATCTGTGCAGAAAGTGAGACAAATTCAGAACAATCAACTGGGAGGGCAATAGTAAAGAAATTTTGGGACATTCAGATAAGATTGTTATAATGAGAGAGTGAGGATACCAGAGGGAGGGGCTTCAATGGCAGAGTTAACGTATCAGAGGGAGGAGCTTCAGGCAGTTAATATATCAGAGGGAGGGGCTTCAATGGCTCAATGTCTTTTTTTCTTGTTCATGTCTATTGTTATAATGTAGCACGAGTCAATATGATAGAGTGAAGACAAGAATAAGATTTTAAATTTACTTTATACAGGACATTGAGCAGAGGATAAACATGCAGAGTGCAACCAGTGACTACCTGCAGTGGAAACTCAGTCAGCGAAAGGAGAAACGGAGTGACCTGAACAAAGATTTACAGGATCTAATGCTGGAACATGCTGAACTAAAGTTTGACCCCAACAAGAACATAGCCAGGTACAAACCACTCATTGTAACCATTTATGAGAAGCTGCAGCCCCTGTGATTCTCATCACTTGTTTTGAAATATCTTTCAGGAATTACCCCCAAAGGGTCCCTTTCTCTGCACCTTAGCACCGACTCCAGAAACTCCATACCAACAATGCCACGTTCCCTTTTCCAACACCGGCCATTTCCACTCTTTGCCTTTTCTCCTCCTCCTCACTGAAGATTTATATAGAAACGGGAGGAAGCTATTGACCCTCTTGATCCTGCTCTACCATCAGTTAGATCATAGCTGACCTGTACCTTAACATAATTTTACACCTTTGATCCATCAAAGATACCCTCACCATCCAGACACTTTTATCATCTACCTTAACATCTAGATAACCTCATCCACCTTAACATCTCAATACTCTTAGCACAAGATACCCTTATCATCTAGATACCTTTATTTTTTATTTATTCTTTCATGGGATTTGGGTGTCATTGGCAAGGCCAGCATTTGTTGACCATCCCTAATTGCCCTTGAATTGAGTGGCATGCCACACTATTTCAGAGGGCAGTTAAGAGCCAACTACATTGCGGTGTGTCCAGACCCATTGCTGTGTCCACACCCAGACCCAATGTCCACACCCATTGCTGTGGGTCTGGAGACACATGTAGGCCAGACTAGGTAAGGATGGCAGATTTCCATTAGTGAACCAGATGGGTTTTTATAATAATCAATAACGGTTTCATGGTCACTACTACTGAGATTAGCTTTTAATTCCAGATCTTTTAAATAATTAATTGCTATGCTGGGGTTTGAACCCATGTCCCCAAGCATTAGTCTAGGCTTCTGGATTACTATTCCAGTGACATTACCACTACGCCACCATCTACCCTCATGATAACCTTATCATCTAGCTTCTGGTCTAGATACCCTTGTCATCCAGCTACCCTTACCATCTACTTTGTCATCTAGATACTCTTATCATCTACCTTATTGTCTAGATACCTTTATCATCTAGGGACCTTTACCACCTACCTTATCATTGAGATACACTCATCATCTACCTCATCATCATGACACCCTTATCATCTATCTTATCACCTAGATATCCTTATCATCTAGGTACCCTTATCATCTACTTTATCATCTAGATACCCTTATTGCCTAGGTACCCTTACCATCCACCTTATCATCTAGATGACCTTATCATCTACCTTATCAACTAGACAACCTTATCATCTAGATAACCTTATCATCTAGATACCCTTAACCAACAAAAATCTATTGATTGTAGTCTTGAAAATTTCAGCTGACCCCCAGCATCAAAATCCTTTTCATGAAAAATTCTTCCTGATTGTCTTGGAGATTGAAAACAACGTGAGAGGAGAGGCAGCCAGGAGATTGAAAACAGTGCGAGAGGAGAGGCAGTCAGGAGATTGAAAACAGCACGAGAGGAGAGGTGGTCGGGAGATTGAAAACAGCACAAGAGAGGCAGTCAGGAGATTCAGTACAGTGCGAGAGGAGAAGCAGTCAGGAGATTGAAAACTGTGCGAGAGGAGAAAGAAAGTCTAAAAGTGGCATCACAGGAGTCCTGTAAGTTGATTGGTTGGTAAATATAGACCTTTCCATATTTGCAACAGAGGAAATTGGTGAGTGACAGGTGAGTTATTATTTTAAATCATACTGTAGTAAATACTTTATATAAAGCTTAAGGTCTGCCAGTGCAGCTCGGCCATGTGGAATGTGCACCCTGTGGGATGTGGGAAGTCATGCAGGCACAAAGAGCCCTCATTGGCTACACCTACAGGAAGTGTCACCAGCTGCAAAAACTTGTTGTGGAACTCAAGCGGTGACTGGAGTCACTGTAGGATATCCATAAGGCTAAGGATTACATGGATAGCATGCTTAGAGAGGTGATCACACCGCAGCTAAGAAGTACACAGACAGCGAGAGAACTGGTGACCACCAGAGTATCTAAGATAAACAGACAGGTAGTGCAGGAATTCCTTGAGTCTATCTTGCTCTCTTACCATTTTCCTATTTCGAATATTGGTGAGTGAGATGGTTCGTCAGAGGACTGTAGCAAGAGCCAAGTTATTGGCACCAGCTCAGCTGCACAGGAGGGGAGGAGGTAGAGTGGAAGCGATATAGTGGTAGGGGATTCCATAGTTAGAGCAGTCAGGCATTTCTGCAGCTGTAGATGTGACTCCAGAATGGTATGTTGCCTGCCTAGTGCCAGGGTCAAGAACATCACAGAGTGGCTGCAGGATATCCTTTAGTGGGAGGGTGAGCAGCCAGGGATCCTGTTCCACATTGGGAACAATGACATAGGTAGGAAAAGGGATGAGGTCCTGAAAGCAAATTTTAGGGAGTTAGGAAGGGAATTAAAAAGCACGACCTCAAGAGCAGTAATCTCAGGATAACTCCCAGTGCTACGTGCTAATGAGCATAAGAATAGGAAGATTGAGGAGTTCAATAACTGGCTGGAACAATGAAATAGGGCTTTAGATTTCTGAGGCATTGAGACCAGTTTTGGGATGGGGGGACCTGTACAAGAAGGACAGGTTACACCTTAACAGGACTGGGACTAATGTCCTTGCATGGGAGATATGCTAGTTCTGTTGGGGAGGGTTTAAATTAGATTGGCAGAAGGAAAATTCAGAATGCAGAGGAGAAAAAGTGGTAGTGGAAGTAGAGAATCATTAACTGTTAAGGAGGCTATATCATAGAGTAATATCAAATTAAATGGAATACTTGGAGAATTTGATAGAATTAGAGTAGGCAATAGTAAGTCATTAGATGGGGTCAGAATAAGTGGGAAAGTAAAGCCTAAATCAGGGTTAATGTGCTTGTTTGTGAATGCACGGAATGTGGTTAATAAGATTGGTGAACTACAGTGATTCAGGAAGGCAGCTCACCACCAGCTTCTCAGGGGCAATTAGGGATGGGCAATAAATGCTGGCCTAGCCAGCAATGCCCACATCCCATAAATGAATAAAAAATGGCACAGGCTGACAAGTAGAATCTTGAAATTATTGCAATAACAGAGACTTGGATCAAAGAAGGGCAGGACTGGTCGTTAAATATTCCTGGCTACAAGGTGTTTAGGAGAGACAGGAAAGGAAGAAAAGGATGGGGAGCGGGAATAGCAGTATTGGTTAAAGATGGCATTACAGTACTGGAGAGTGAGGATGTTCCAGAGGGATCGAGGATGGAATCTCTCTGGCTAGAGGTAAGGAATGAAAAAGATGCAATAACCAGCCTGGTCTGCAGTTCCCTTTCATCTTTGGCCAAATCCGGCATTTAAAAAAAAGTCCTATAAATAGATCCTTATCAGATTGTGCTGCTGCTTTTAGTGAGTTATGTATCTTTTTGATCCTCTACACTATTTGGTTTCCAAGAAATAAGTGGATTTGTTATTCCACCTACCAAAATGAACCACCTCACATTTGACTCTCATTTGTTATTAATCTGTCTATTGTGCCAGCATGTTTATGTCTCCCTGTATTTTGGTGCAGTCCTCCACATTATTAAATATACTCCAAAATTTGGTATCATATATGAATTTGACACTACACCTTCAATTCAGAGTCACAATCATTCATTAACATTAAGAAAACAACCGTGATCCCAGCACTGTTCTTTATGGAACACCAGCTACTTCCTCACTTCCTGCCAGCCAAGAAACTTTCTTTAACTCTTACCCTCTGTTTTCTGTATGTAGCCATCATTCAATGAAGTCCTTCTGCTCTTCTGTCTGATGGGATTTCCATTTATCTCTTTTATCATGTTTGCCTTGATAGAAATTCAGAGGCCCAGGCTCATTCTCTGAGATCTTGGGTTCAAATCCCATCACAGCAGCTGGTGGAATTTGAATTCAATTAATTAATATGGAACTGAAAGCTAGTCTTAGTAATGGCAGCTATCATTAATTGTCATAAAAACTCACCTGGTTCACTAATGCCTTTTAGGGAAGGAAATCTGGCATACATGTGACTCCGTGGCTGACTCTTAACTGCCCTCTGAAATGGCCTAGCAAGCCTCTCAGTTCAAGGGCAATTAGTGATGGGCAAAAAATGCTGGCCTTGCCAGTCACGCCCACATCCCATGAAAAAAATGAAGAATAAAAATAAGAGTTTAAATGTCCTAAAGCTTCTCAGCATGTTAGTGGATGGATGAATGTGTAGGTGTGTAAGTGGGCAGCTTGTCCTGCCTTTGGTGGGAGCTGGTCAGGTGGTGGGGGGTTAGTCGTGTCGAGGAGTCGAGGGAGTTGTATAGTTACCCAGACGTTAGACTGGGATTTTTCTGTTTAACGTTTCCTTGGAAACTATTCAGGCTAGTAAGTTAGAACTGTCTGAAGTTTTCGATTCTAACTCCAAGTTGGAAACTTCCCAGGCAAATCTCACTGAATCAGAGCATTGGGACTTCTGAGGAGTCCTGTAAAGCATCTTGGGGGGTACATCCAGTCTCTGACAATCCAGAGAGCAGAAGATTTAGGCCACAAACCACTGTTCTCGATGCCTCCCAAGATCCACACTCAATACCACATGTCACAATATGTATCCTCTCGATCTCTCACTTTTCAGTAGCATGACTCACCCTATCTCAAAGCTGGCCTGGTTTGCAATTCCTTTACATCCTTCACCTCATCTGATGCTTTAATAAAAATGTTCTTTCTTCCTGTCAGGTGCCAAGGATCACAAGCTTCAACAACTCCTGGATCCTATTGCCCCACTGGATCCTTCTTCCCGTTTGCTTTCCTCTGATCCCATCCCTCCTTCAATATCTCCTTTGACCTTGCCTTTTCTGACCCTGAATGAGCTGTCCTCAGCAAGAGTCTGTGCTTCATTTCCTTTTGGCTTCACCTCACTGTGTTTCGAGCTCAGCTTTTCTTCCATCACCTCCAAACCCACTTCTTTGACCAGTCTTCCCTCTGCACATCAGATTCTCCTGCCTTTAGTATCTCTCTGTACCTGGATTCCTCTGGATTCCTCTCTTTGACCTCTTGCCCTCTTTAGACATTTTCATTGAGAACTGTTGGCATGACATCGACCATTTTGATTTCTCTGCTCTCATCATTCACTCTAACCTACCTCCTTCAACTTGCTGCACTCCAATCTCTCTCTTACATAGTCTTTAAGCTACTATTGTTGTTTGGCAAACTGACCTCTACCTCTGCGGTGGCACCTCCTGCTACCTCCCTCTGGACCATGGCCCATCACTGAATATCAAACCATTGTTTTCCAGACTGTAACTGATCTCATCTGCTTTGGAAATCTTCCCTCCCTGGCTTCAAAAAATCCTTCAATCTCAAACAGCACACTTCTACTCTCTTCCCAAGTTCCACAAACGACTTCCCTGGTAGATACATAATTTCAGCCTGTTCTTACTCCCATGGAACTGATTTCTTCTTGTCTTGACTTTTTTCCCTCTTCCCTTTCTCCAGTCACTTCTCAGCTACATCTGTGATTCTTCCCATGCCTTGCACCAGTTCATAACAACTTGCAGTTTCCTGGCCCTAACTGTTACCATGCAGACCCAATCCCTCTGTACCTCCATCTCCACCAAAATGGTCTGAGGACTCTTTGCTTCTTTCAAGAACCTTCAATAGCCCAATCCACCAGCACCTGCTTCCTCCTGGCTGATCTCATTTCTCATATTGAAGAATTTCTTTGACTCCACTCATTTCCTCCAAATGTTTTCTTGGGATGTGGGCATCACGGGCTGGGCCAGCATTTATTGCCCTTGAGAAGGTGGTGGTGAGCTGTCTTCTTGAACTGCTGCAATCTATGTGGTGTAGGTATACTCATAGTGCTGCCAGGGAGGGAGTTCCAGGATTTTGAACCAACAGCAGTGAAGGAACGGTGATATATTTCCAAGTCAGGGTAGTTTTTGGCTTGATGGGGAATTTGCAGGTGGTGGTGGTGTTCCCATGAACCTGCTGCCCTTGGGTGGAATATTCTGTGCCGCTGGCATCGGGCATGTTCCATGGTGTGAGAGAACAATATTTTGAGAAAGCCAAAAATTGGTTTCACAATGTCGTGAATCCAGTTTGCAATTCTCTGTTCTGCCCATCAATGGCGGGCCATGTTTCCCACCGTCGGACATCAGGAACCTCATTGTTAAAAATCTGCATATCATTATCAGGCCAGGCTGCCAGAACCATCCCCCTATGCTGGATCGTCCTAGCACACCAATGTGCCTTACATAATATACATAAGGCATGCACTTGGCAGGCTGCACTTTGAGAGGAACTCAGAGCTGAGTGCACAATAACATTACGGTGTGCTTGCGAGGGTCGCCTGTTGGACTTCAAGGTTGAGGCAAGTTGGTGGGGCAGCAAGGGCTGCCCTGCGCTTGGTGGTGGCACACAAGCATGAGCGGTGTGGGAGGGGAGGGAAGTGGCCATGCATCAGGGAAACCTTGTTTAAAGTAACCATTCCTCTGCAGGTGAAACAGTTCAGACACAGCCACATTGACATGCTTTGAGTCGGGCCTCTAATCTGCCCACTCAAGCAATGCAGAGGCATGAAAATGCCATCAGGTGCTCCAAAGCTTTTCACCCCTTGGGCACAGACTGCGAATTAATAAGTTTTTTAATGGACTGCAAGACAGTTGGACAAATACACACATTGTACAATCTCCTTGCTAAAGCTGGACTTGGAGCAGTCACTGGTGGAGGTGCTCACAGCCCCTTGCAATGTCATCATCCAAATTTGGACCAGTATCCCCCATGGTTCAAGCTAACAGTGCAGCCTTGCAGTGTGGATTAGGAGAATGCCTACACCTGAGTTGAGAGCACAGTGTGCAGTCCAATGGGCAAAGCTGCTGCTAATTGGTCAGATGATGTGGGGTGGAGGTGGGTGGGGTTTCGGGCAGCTATGCAGTGCACTAAACTCTGGCCATCCAAGTGGCGGCCAGAAATCTCCAGGATGCATTAAGGGCCTTCAGACTTAACCAAGGCAGGTTCTTAGAACACCCATGCTAACCCACGCATCTCTGTCTTTCATCCTGCAGGAGGAGTACATCAGGAGCATGGAGCCTGGTGACCGAGTTGTATGCCTTGTGGCATAGTGGAGACAACGGAGAAGAGAGCGATGGAGACGTCTGGCTGTGCAGAGGGAGAAGCAGCACCCTCAGGAAGAAGGGGTGGCTGGGGCTCCTGCACATGCCGATGAAGGGCCACAGCGAGCCATCGCTGGTCAGTGCCAGCTAGACCCAAGGTCTATAGATGCCACCTTTCATTCCTGCAGATGACCGAGAATCACTGTCGCCGGACACTGCGCATGTCTAGGGAACTGGTAGGTCACATCTGCTAGCTGCTGCAGGATTTGGCGTCATGCAGACATGGAGGGCATCCATTGCCAGTGGCTATGAAAGTGACCACGATGCTCAATTTCTACGCCAGTGGCTCCTTTCAGGGTTCCACAGGTGACCTCTGTGGGATCTCACAATCTGCCACCCACAAATGCATCCATGAGGTCATGGATGCCATCTTTGCGAAGGCACACAACTTTGTGCATTTCACCCGGGACCAGGAAAGCCAAGATGCAAGAGCAATTGGATTTGTCCAGATCTCAGGTTTCCCACAGGTTCAGGGTACCATCGACTGCACTCATGTGGCGTTCAGATCTCCATTGCAACAAGCAGTCAACTATGTCAACCGCAAGGGGTTCCACCCGTTGAATACGCAGCTGGTCTGCGACCACCTCAAACAAATCCTGTAGGTCTGAGCACGGTTACCAGGGAGTGTCCATGACTCGTACATCCTCAGTTGATCATAGATCCCTGACATCTTCCAGGGTCCACAGAGGCTGCAGGGATGGCTCCTCGAGGACAAGGGCTACCTGCAGGGGACGAGGTTGATGACACCCATGTGGCAGCCTCAGACTGCAGCAGAGCGAAGGTATAATGAGGCTCATGCTGCAGCTTGCAACTTCGTGGAATAAACCATCAGGATGATGAAAATGAGGTTCCAGTGCCTGGACCAGTCTAGTGGAGCCCTACAATATAGTCCACAGAGGGTGTCACGCATCATCGTCGCCTGCTGTGCCCTTTACAACCTAGCGCTCCAATGGGGAAAGGAACTGGCTGAGGAGGAGATGGAAGAGCTGGATGTCTCTTCCGATGAAGAAGATGTCGAATGGGATGAGGGTGAGGAAGTCCTCAAAGGCGGCGATTAGGCCATCGCACTGGCCAGACAAGGAAGACACACTTGGGAGGTTCATAGCTGCTAGATTTATGGAGGATGATGATGACATGCAGTGAGGAGACACCATAGATCCTCACATTGCATCTGTGAACTTTTGTGTAATAATTATGGTTTTACATAGTGTATAATGTACCTTTAAGAATAATGCTGGTTAAGAGAGATCACATGTTCTACAGTAATCAATAGGAGAGTAGCACGGGCTATCTCAGCAGTCAGTGTAGAGATTGTCACAACTCACTGGGGGCAGTGCATTGTAATGTCAAGCCCCACTGTTCTCCGAGCCATGACAAATGTGAAAAGTTTGACTAATCCACCAGACTGCCCCAATTTTACCTAACTGTTTAATTTAGGTTAACAGAATATGAGCACCAGGTTTGTAAACTTAATAAATAAATAACTGTTTATTGAACAAATTGTCTTTAACTAGTGGCAAAAGAAAGAAATATAAACTGCTAACTTCTAACTCAGTAATTTAAACTCTACCCCTTCTTAAACCCCTATACAAACACACATAAGACACACAAAACATGATTTTAAGGGTGAAATAAAACAGTTCAATAGCACCAATCTGGAATACAGGATTAGATGGGTTGATTTTGACTGATGTCTTCCCAAATTCTTTGTGGTTCATTATTAATGACAGGAGATAGTCTTCCAGCACTCAGTCTATAGTTCACTGGTTGAAAACTTGCTTTTCCATGTCTCTATTGGTGATTTTCCCCTTTTCCTCTTGACAGGGGTTTTTCAGAGAGAGCAGGTTACAAAGGTATGAAGAAACTGCCAGCTAGCTAGCCTTGTAGATTTACTGGAATCTTACACACACAGGAGAGAGAGATGTTAGGTGTGTTCTCTTTGCAGGCTAGGATTTCTTTGCTCATTGCTATCATACAAAACCTTGGTCAGCTGATCAGAAGCCAATTAAAATTTTGTTGCTAGGCAGTTCCCCTTAGTTCAGAATCCCTTTCCGGCACCACTTTATCCAACCTGGCACACTCTGTTCCAGGAAAAAGCAGCATTGTATAATCCTCATCCTGTTCCAGTGAATGTGTCTTTCAGCGGCAACCATGGTAGTTTTTAAGGCCACAGTCCAATTTTAAAGCCACCGTCCAGGAAAATAAAATTGGTTCTTTACATGCCTTCATCCTTGAAAGGGATGAAATGCCATTTCAAGAATCTGTTTCATCACAAGGTATGTGATACATGGACAACAAAACACGAGACTTACATTCATTCGTTCTTCTTCCCCCTTATACAATTTTAAGCCTTTCCTACCCCTTTAACTTATTTCAGTATTTTACACCCGGGACAATGCTTCCACAATCACATTATCTTTGACGGCAATGTGAACAATCTTTATACTGGATGCTTGAAACAATAGACTCCACCTAAACAGTCTTGCATTTTGAGTTTTAAACTTTTCAATGAACGCCAGCAGATTATGGTCAGTGTAGATTAAAGTTTCCTTGTTATCATGTAAGACATAAACTTGAAAGTGTTAAAGAGACAACAACAGTGCTAGAGTTTCTTTTTCTATGGTAGAGTACATCCTCTGATATTGATTTAGTTTCTGGAAAAGTACCCCAGCGGCTTCTCTATCCTTTTCCTTGCTTTTGGATTTTGTTCCTTTTTTTCTTGATCTTTACTTTTGCCCTGTTCTGCATTATTACTGAATATGACCCAGCTTTCTTTGTGTTTTTGTTCCCTGCCTCTTGAGTTTGCATGTTTTTCCCTTGCTTCACTTTTTCTTTTACCCTATCTTTGCTTCTAGATTTATCCTTTTTCCCTCTATCTTTGTCTTTATTGTGTTCTCTATCTTGGCTTCTAGATTTCGATTTGGCCCATTTTGTTCTCTCTTTGCTTTTACTCTGTTTAGGATCTCCATTTCTGGATTTTGCCTTTTTACTGTTACTCTATTCTGGATCACGTGTGCTGGATTTTGACTTGACTTGTTTCTCCAACTCTTTTCCATTAATCTGCTCTCTTGCTACTTTATATGCTCCTGCTTTTGTTTTGGGTAATGGCCCTACACAATCTATTAATATTTAACTAAATGGTTCTTCAAAAACTGGTATGGGTATTAAAGGTGCTGGTTTGATTACATGTTGAGGTTACCTACTACCTGACATGTATGACACATCTTACAAAATTACATTACGTCCTTTTAAAGTCTTGGCCAGGTAAAATGCTTGTATTCCTACATGTCCTGCCATAAGAATTTCATGTGCTACTCGCAATATCTCCTTACAATATTTGGGCGGTACCACTATCTGATGAACAACTGTCCATTCCTCATCTGCAGGTCTGAGTGGGTGTCTCTACATCCTCATCAGAACTCCATTTTTAAGGTAATAGCATTCTGGAACTCCCTCCACCTCTGCTTCAGTGTGAGCTGACTGTGTTAATTTGGTTAACTCTGGATCTGCTTTCTGAGCCTCAATTAATGAAGACCTGTCAAACACTTGCTTTGAATTATCCTCATCCTTAAAGAAGGTTTCGGCTACTCTAACATCTGCTCGTGGTATTCCTTTGACCTCTGGTGATGGACTTTGTTTAGCCATTGCTCTGGTCACCACACACGATGGATAAATACCAGGAACCTGTTCTTGTAACTGCTCTGTCTCTTTAGCCTCTTTGGGATTTTCTGTGATTATGGGTGAAGCTATAACCTTCACTCCTGCCAAATCACTCCCCAGGAGTAAATCAACTCCATCCACAGGTAATTTCTTAACCACTCATACAACCACTGATCCAGACAACAAATCACATTCCAATTGCACTTTGTACAATGGAACTGGGACATACTCTCCACTTATCCCGTTTACCTATACTTTAGCTTTCATTGAACTCTCTGGAGAGAAAAATAGGTCCTTCTCCAGCAAAATAGTTTGAATAGCTCCTGTGTCCCTTAATATAGTTCTGGGTTTGGCTGCATCAGTTGATGAAAACGTGGTTATCTTTCCTTCAGACTAAAGCCCTTTATATCTCTCATCTACCTTATTCACTTCACCTGCATTCACAGCAGTGCTTATCTCTAGACCCTTATTTGTAGTTAAAGCTATAGTTTGATCCATGGAATTTTCTTTTTGAGTTCCCTTTTTGGTCTCGCTCTTATGAAGAACGTTTGAGGACTCTGGGTCTTTACTCGATGGAGTTTAGAAGGATGAAGGGGGATCTGATTGAATACTGAAAGGCCTGGATAGAGTGGACGTGGGGAAGATGTTTCCATTAGTAGGAGAGACTAGGACCCGAAGGCACAGCCTCAGAGTAAAGGGAAGACCTTTTAGAGCAGAGATTAGGAGAAACTTCTTTAGCCAGAGAATGGTGAATCTATGGAATTCATTGCCACAGAAGGCTGTGGAGGCCAGGTCATTGAGTGTATTTAAGACCAATATAGATAGGTTCTTGATTGGTAAGGGGATCAAAGGTTATGGGGAGAAGGCGGGAGAATGGGGTTGAGAAACTCATCAGCTATGATTGAATGGCGGAGCAGACTCGATGGGCCAAATGGTCTAATTTCTGCTCCTATGGTCTAAGTCTAATAAGTCCCATTGGCTTCCCTCACAACTTCCAGCAGTCTGAGCGAATGTGTCCTACTTTATTACAGTGGTAACACTTCGGCCGTCAAGTTTCACCTCCGCCCTCAGTACCTTCCTTCCTGATCTGGTGAGGAGATTTCAAAGTAGTCCCAACTATCCATTCTTTATCCCGGTTACTTGCCTTCCTTTCACTCTCCCACTTTCTATCCTTTTCAAATTTATGGGGGTTATGGAAAAAAGGTTTAGTTTTATGGATCAGCTCATAATCTTCAGCTATTACTGCTGCCTGTCTAGCAGTTGCAACCCTTTGGTGTTCATCATGGGTTCTAATTACAGAGGGTAGGGAGTTTTTAAATTCTTCCAAGAGAATAGTCTCTCTGAGCTCTTCATGGGTAGTTTCAACTCCTAATGTTTGTATCTACCTGTCAAAACTATTTTGCTTAAGCCTTTCAAATTCAATGTAAGTTTGCCCAGGCTGTTTCCTTAAATGTTGAAACATTTGTCTATATGCTTCAAGAACCAACTCATGTGCACTCAAAATGACCTTTTTCACCACATCATAATCCCTAGAAACCTCCTCTGACAGTGAGGCATAAATTTCTTGTGCTCTACCTGTCAATTTGCTCTGCATGGGCAATGCCCAGTTTTCCTTTGGCCAATTCATCTGTTTAACTATCTTCTCAAATGAAATAAAGGATGCTTCAACATCTCTTTCTTCAAATTTTTGAAGGGCTTGTACAAATTTAAACATCTTCCTGCTGTATTCATCTGGACTTAAGTCCTGCCTCACCCGCAGGTGTAACTTTTTTAACTGCCCGCATTCTAAGCTGAAATTCTCTGTCTCTCTTTTTCTCTTCCTTCTCTAACCTCACAATTTTGCTATGACACAGCAGATGGTAAAGGCTGAGCTGTTCAAGTCCCGGGGGAAACTTGAAACAACTGTCACAACTAATTTTCAATTTGTATAAATATTGAGATGCGTGCCTTGAATTCAATAGTAATAAGACCAACAAGTCTTATAGGTTTTTATAAAACTAGATTAAACATTTATTAATAAGAGAAATTATTTAAAGTACATACATAGATCTACAAATTACTACAATGATAACTTCTAAAGCCCCTATTCAATCTAACTCCCAGTTACACTTTCATTAAGACAACAGTAAGACACACACATTTTAAAAGACCCAGGCAAAGAAACATGATACCTTGAATAAGTCGAATTCCAAGTGAGTTTTCTTAACTTCAGTCCTTTGATGACATCAACTTGAGACATAGACACTGAAGGCTTTTCACACACTTGTAAGATCTTAAAAATACCTTCCCTTACAAACAGTCTTCTTTATACATGTCTTCCTTTTTGAATGCAAATGCCCATTGTTTCACTATGTCTTTGGACTTTATCTCCCTGATAATAAAACCCTCTCAGAGCATACGTTTTACCAGTAACGTTTGGGAAAAATAAACACACTTTCTAAACTTAACCTGGCTAGGTGGCACATTTCAACCCTCCTTTGAAAACAATTTAGTCTGGTTTATTTCAAAACATAAATGTTCCCTTGACACCTATGTTTCTAAACTTCCCCATGTTTGTCCAATTAACATTTCAAACCAAACCTCTTTTGTTAGATCAAAGCACCCAGATGAGCTGCCTCTAATTCAATTAAATCTCTCTCACACACACACATACACACACAGACACATCCCACTATTTCTCTATTTTTAAATAAATTCTAATAACATTACGAGAATTATTATATCTTCTTGACAATTTCTAATTCCTTTTCTTATTTTCTTTATCTCTCCTGCCTTTCTGCCTGTTCCCTTTGAAATGCTCTTTCTCTTTCCTTTTCTCTTCCTGCTGCCTCTAGTTCCAATTTTTTTATTTGCAACTGAATTTGAGCCCATTCCAATAAACCACCCCTTGGAGAACTCGGTCTTTCAGGTATTCCTCCCAGTTATAAATGCTGTGCCATCTCTTCAATTATCTCTGCCATCCTAGCTTTGGCAGGCAATCCTACTTGCCAATTCAATTAACTTGGCTTTTGGGATCCCTTGTAAAATTGTCAGGGATATCTCTTCCACTTGCAGGAAGGTTTTAGCAGTTTCCAGTGCCATCTTATTTTTGATAGCACAAACCTGGTGTTTCCTTTGATTTTAGTACTTACCAAATCTACACCCAAATCATCGTTGTCTTTCATTCCAAAATATCCCTAGCTAGCCTTGTAGATTTACTGGAATCTTACACACACAGGAGAGAAAGGTTTTAGGTGTATTGTCCTTGCAGGCTAGATCTCTCTGCTCATTGCTATCACACAAAACCTTGGTCACTTGATCAAGAGCCAATTAAAATATTGTTGCTAGGTGGTTCCCCTTAGTTCAGGCCCCTTTCCAGCACCATTTTGTCCAACCTGGCACACTCTGTTCCAGGAGATAGCAACATTGTATATTTCTCATCCTGTTCCAACAAACATGTCTTTCAACTGCAGGCATGGTAGTTTTTAAAGCCACAGTCCAATTTTTAAAACCACAATCCACAGAAATAAAGAAAAAATAAAAAGATATGTCCCTTAAGAGATAGAGTTGAAGTTGAAAGCACAATTATAGTTGTTGCTGAGTATGTTGTAAATAAACTTAAAGTTTCCACCGAAGAAGTGTCTGCAGATCAACTCTATCATTAATAGTAGCAACCCAGCCACCCTGACAACAGTTTGACTCCAGTCTGGCTTATGGAAGCGCACATACCCTCTGTGATAAGGCTTTTGTCATTGAGATGCAGCAGAGGCCCTAATTGTCACTCAATTGCAGGAGGATGATGATGGCATGCAGTGAGGACACTCCATAGATCTCCACATAGCCTCTGAGAATGTCTGACTCCTGTCTGGGCAAGGGCAGCTCACTTGCACTCCATGATCAGGGTCATATCATGAAGACACAGCTGTGAAACTTTAAATGCACTTGATTCATTATCAGCCTTCAGCACCTAGAGCACAGAGTCATTGGTCACAGATGCAGATGAGATGGGGGCCAGCCCCACCCTAAAGGTGCTGAGAGCACACAGAGAGAATGACAGAACTCTGTTACAGCTGCCCACAACATTCTGGCAGCAATGGCAAGCACCATCGTGGTGCAGGCATCAGTAATGTGTCCAGGGTATGTGAGGCTGGACCATCACTTTGGTCTGAAGGCTGCACAAAGTACAGGGAAGAGGCCCTAGACTGAGACAGCTGCCTTTATCTTGTGCAGGAACCAAGGTTTTACATTTGAGTGTCACAAACACTGCTCATCAGAACAAGGAACCATAGGCAGGGGGACATTCTTGGGCGTTTATTTACAATATTGAACATGATGTACAAGTGATTAACACCCGTGCTCAGGCTATGCAACTCCATCTTCTTAACCTTCCTAACTCTGCCACTATGTCTTGGTGCTCCCTGGACATCCATGGTGGAGGTTGAGGCAGCCTGCTGACTGATACGCCCTGTCTTTGATGACCCTGGAGAGTCTCTGAAGAGCCGAGACCTGGTGGGCCCCAGCCTGCTTTTGGAGTCCTGCTGTGTGGCAGTGGCACTCTCCCTGGCCTGTTGAGCTGGAGCTGTTGGGGGGGTCACAGGAAGATAGGATTTGGATGGGCCAGACACTCCCGGAGTCACCTGGGTGGATGGTCCTGGGGTGTGCATTTGCTGATCCTCCTCCTGGGTGGCTGACTCCTTGAGGAGAAGAGGTAGCTGGAGTGAGACCAAGCTGCCCCATACCCCTCTCACATACAGACTGTTGGAGGCCAACTATGACATCAGCAATGGAGTCCAGCCCATGCTGCAGTGCAGAAGCTATGTCCTAGGCCAAAGTCTCCATGGCGGCTGCCATCCTACCAGTGTTGACCTCGGTGCGTTGGCATGCCGGTACTACCACCTCAGCCTGAAGGCCGACAGACTTGTGCTCACCAGATTGTGATCCCAAGGCTACTCGAGAACTAGGTTTCCACCGAGGTGTGTATCTCTGCACTGGTGGAGGATGCGGGTGAGCACTGTGACAGGTCTTCAATGGAGGTGCCTTCAGATTCCTCTTCCGGGGTTTCTCTGGGCTTGCTTGGGGGCCCTGGGTTGTGGACCCCACCAACTGTTTCCCAGATATGCCTGTGAAAGCAAAGAGAGATTATTAGTGCATGGCAGTGGCCTGTGAAATAACTCACAGCATGGTTGCCTGATGGATGTTGCACTGCTAGATCCTTATTTGCTAGAGCACCACCGACCTCACCATCAGCACGGGACCGGCCGAGATCCTTGCCGGCCAGCTAGATAGCTATATTTCCAAAGTCTGTGAGGACCTCGATTTCAGGCATTCCTCCACCAGTCTACGACCTCTCCCTCTTGTTGTGTGCTACCTTGTCCTGCATGAATAGAGATGGAGAGAGTGTACACAGGACACCTGCCAGGCCAGATGATAATTATGCCTGGCATCTGTGGGTAGTGAGTGGTCCCATGGACGGGATGAGAACAATGAAGGTGTGTTTGAGAGAGTGACTGGTGATGTCCCTTGAACTGGAAGTGAGTGAGATCCCTATGGATGTGTGATGGGTTTGTGAGTATGAGAGTTGAGAATAATGAAAGGAGTGACTTACCCTGATGGAACGGAAGAGATCATTCATCCTTTTTCAGCACTGGGTGGCTGTCCTCTTTTGTAAGGCGTTTGCGCTGACCACCACTGCCACTACCTCCCATGCTGGATTAGTGATGTTGCTGCCCATCCTGCAGCCAGAGCAGGGGTAGAGAACATCATGGTAGGCATCCAGGGCACCCAAAAGGCGCTTGAGGGATGTGTCGTTAAACCGGGGGTTTTCTTGCCTTTCGGGGACATGTCTTCTGTGCAGCAGTCCTGTTCTGGAAGCACTGAGAGGTGTGTGCGTGGCTGCAATTTAAATACGGTGCCAGGCACGATGAAGCGACAAGCTGACGGTGTGACGGTGAATGGGAGCCTGCCATTGAAAAGGCATGTTTCCTGGGAATGCATAATTAATACGGCAGGATTGGGTCGATATGGCGTGAGAATCCGCCATTGCGGCCAGTGGGTAAAACATCGTTTTTCCCGCCCACTACCACACTTAGTGCAAACCTGGGACAATTCCACCCCTTGTCCTTCTCAAAGATAAAGACTGCAGGTTTGGAAGGTGCTGCTGTAAATATTGTAGATGCAGCCACTGTGCATCAGTGGTAAAGGGAGTGAATGTTTAGGGCTGTGGATGGGGCACCAATCAAGAGGGCTGCTTTGTCTTGGATGGTGTTGAGTTTCTTGAGTGACTTGGAGATGAACTCATCTAGACGAGTGGAGAGTATTCCATCAGACTCTTGGCTTGTGGGGGAGGGGGCGGGAGGTGGTTGCAGGGGATTGGTGATGGTCAGGAGGTGGTTGTGGGGGGTTGATGGTGGTCAGGAGGTAAGTACTCTCTGCAGAACTTCCAGTCTCTGAGCTGCTCTCGTAGCCACACAATTTATATGGCTGGTCCAGTTTAAGTTTCTGGTCAATGGTAACCCACAAGATGTCAATAGGGGATTCAACAATGGTGATGCCATTGAATGTCAAGAGGATGATGGTTGGATTCTGCCTTGTTCAACATTGTCATCATATGGCATTTGTGTGGCATGGAAGTTATTTGCCACTGATCAGCCCTATCCTGAGTGTTGCTCAGGTCTTGCCACCTGCTGTATTAGCTGGGTACTTCCGATATGACTTCCTTTTTCCTTAATCGTTGTCAGGGCCCTCAGTCATCTCTATACCATTTCCCACACTTCTGCTCTTACTGCTTCCTCTTGTCTTCATCTTTCACCCCACAAGCCTCCGCTTTCAATGTATCATTCCCCACTATTTCTGCCACCTCCAGTGTGATTCCATCACCAAAGACATCTTCCCCTCCCTCCTCCACTATCAGCATTCTGAAGTGACCATTCCCTTTACAACACCCCAATCTCAATCACTTCTAATACTTCATCCCTTTCCCATGGCACCTTTCCCTGCTAGTGCGGGAGATGCAACACCTCTCCTTTTACCTCCATCCTTCTCACAGTCCAAGGCCCCAGACACTCCTTCCAGTAGAAACAACGTTTACTTGTGCTCACTTCAATTTAGTATAGTGGATTTATTGCTCACAATGTGGTCCACTGGATGTTGCGGAGACCAAATGCAGCCTGGGTGGCTGTTTTGTGGCACATATCTGTTCAGTCCGCAGATGGGACCCTGAGCTTGTAGTTTCTTGCTTTTTAAATTCACCACCTCTCTTATCCTGTGACCTTCCTGACTTTGGCCTGCCACACTTTTCCATTGAATCCCAATGTAAGCTCAAGTATCGGCACCTTGCCTTTTGATCAGGCACTGCATGGCTTTTCGTACTTGACACTAAGTTCAACAACTTTGGATTGTAACTACTGCCCATTTCTGAACAGCAGTTTTGGTAATTATCCTGCTTTTGCTCATTCACATCTCTTCTGGAGCCAATTTTCTGTCTTGTTCCATTATCATCTCCTTCTCTATAAAGCCTTTTGTCATACAACCTCTTCTGCCTTCCATCCTATCACAGACCTTCTCTTTTGTTCTTTACTTCCCCACTTTTCCTTCTGTACTTACTTAAACTCTGTTACATATCTCAGAATCACAGAATTTTAATGGCACTGAAGAGACCATTTGGCCCATCTTGTCCTGCAAGGTCATGTTTTACTAACTTTATCAGCAAAAAGAAGAGACCAGGTCATTTCAGTGGATGTAATATACTTGGACAAAGGCTCTCCAAATGACTTGACACTGAGTTCAACAATTTTGGATTGTAACTACTGCCCCATTTTTGGACAGCAGTTTTAATAATTATCCTGCTTTTGCAGGATAGTGTTAACTCTGAAGGAAGTGGTAACTCTGTTTCTCGCTCCATAATTCCATTGATTGCTTTCAGCATTTTCTATTTTTATTTCAGATTTCCAACATCTGAAATATTTTGCTTTTATTTTCATATTACCTGACCCCCTGTCTCCAAATACATTGACCTTTGTCACAATCCCTTGTGACACCATCAAAAGCCTTCTCAAAGTCCAAGTATATTATATCCACTTAAATGACCTGGTCTCTTCCTGTTGCTGATAAAGTTAGTAAAACATGACCTTGCTTTTTAGTCGATACTTACTATATTTTAATGTATCTATTGTCTCTAGATGTTTGATTTTCTGATCTTTAGGCAAAGATTCTATTATTTTTTTTCTATCACTGATGTAAAGTCAATTTCTCTGAGTTAATTCTATCTCCCTTTTTGAAGATAGAAATCACATTTCTGTTTACCAGTCCTCTGGACTGTTCCCTGTTTTGTTGATTTTTTAAAATATAAAATCACGGAATGCTGCAGTAGAGGAGGAAACTATTCAGCCCTTCATGTCTGTACTAGCTTTTTGAAAGAGCCATCCAATTAGCTCCTGCTCTTTCCCCATAATCCAGGAAACGTTTCCCTTCATTTATCCAATTGCCTTATAAAAATTACTGTTGAATCTGCTTCCACCACCCTTTCAAGCATTCCAGATCACAGCAACTTATTGTCTGAAGAAAAATGCTCATGTCACCCGTGTTTCTTTTGTCAATCACTTGATATCCATGTGCTCTGGTTCCCAACCCTTCTGCCACTGGAAACATTTTCTCCTTACTTTTTCAAATCCCTTCATGGCTTCTGAATACCTCTGTCAGATCTCTTTTTAACATTCTCTGCTCTAAGGAGAACAATCCCAGCTTCTCCAGACTCCCCACGCTAACTGAATTTCCTCATCCCTGATCCCCTTCTAATAAATCTCTTCTACACTTTCTTTAGGCTTTGACTACTTTCCCAAAGTGCAGTGCTCAGAATTAAACACAATAATCCAACTGGCACAGTGCTTTATAAACGTTTAGCATAGCTTCCTTGCTTTTGTGCTCTATCCCCCTATTAATACAACCAAGGATCCCAATGCTTTTTAGTATTCTCCTCAACCTGTCCTGGCACTTTCAAAGACTTGTGCACATGCATCCCCAGGTTTCTCTGTTCCTGCACCCCTTTTAAAACTGTACCTTGGTTTAAATTGCCTCTCCTTGTTCTTTCTGCCAAAATGTTTCACTTCTCTCCATTAAATTTCATCTGCTACATGTCTACCCACTTCGTCAGTCTATGTCCTCCTGAAGTCTGTTACAGTCCCCTTCATTGTTTACCACATTTCCAAGTTTCATACCATTTGCCCACTTTGAAATTCTGCCCAGTATACCCAAGTTCAAGTTATTAATATATATCAAAAGAGCAGTGCTGCTCATACCTGATCCCCGGGGGAACACACTGGGGGAAATTTTATGGAGGTGATAGGGGTCTCACTTGCTGGCTGGAAATTAGGGAGAGACCCAAGTTGCCCCCTTTGGGGAAGATTTGCCAAACCACAAGCCAATCAGGCAGTTGTGAGGCCAGCAACAGGCCTTCCATCAGGATCAGACTTTGGCGGGGGGGGGGGCGGGGGGGAGGAGTCCTGCCCATCAAGAACTGCTGGCCAATCAGAGGTCAGCAGCTCTTTTGCTCATCAAAGTTACCAGGGAGGCAATGGGATCGTGGGGCAAAAGCAAAATACTGCGGATGCTGGAAATCCGAAACAAAAACAAAAATATCTGAAAAAACTCAGCAGGTCTGACAGCATCTGCAGAGGAATACAGTTAACGTTTCGAATCCGAATGACTCTTCATCATGACTAAGAAATATAGAAATGAGGTGAAATATAAGCTATTTGAGGGGGGTGGGACAGGTAGAGCTGGGTAGAGGGCCAGTGATAGGTGGAGGCAAAGAAGGGATTGTCAAAGATGTCATAGACAAAAGGACAAAAGGGTTGACGGTGGTGATAAACGATCCTGTTGCCTCCCCGGTAACTTTATCACCACCATCAACACTGCTTTGTCCTTTTGTCTATGACATCTTTGGCAATCTCTTCTTTGCCTCTACCTATCACTGGCCCTCTACCCAGCTCTACCTGTCCCACCCCCCCCTTCAACCAGCTTATATTCCACGTCATTTCTATATTTCTTAGTTCTGATGAAGAGTCATTTGGACTCGAAACGTTAACTGTGTTCCTCTCCACAGATACTGTCAGACCTGCTGAGTTTTTCCAGGTATTTTTGTTTTTGTTTAGGATCGTGGGGCACTCAGGCTAGAGGTAAGTGATGGTGAGAGGGGTTTCATGGGGAGGGATGTAGGAGGGTAGTAGCAAGGGCAGGGGGTTGCTCTCAATGACCCACCCCACCCTGCTCCCAGTCCTATTGCTGGGTCCCTCGATTGGGCACTGAGTGCCTTTGAACAAGGGACCTCACCCCCACCCCAGTCCCCGCCCCCCCACAACCCCCTCCCTCTCCCCCACCCCCGGGAGACCAAACACGATCTGCCAGGGTTTTCTATTCTTTTGTTCCATCTCAACTATTTTAATATCTGTTTTGGTATCTTCTACTATTGTCCTTTATGTTAACTTCTTCACTGAAAACTGAAGAAAAGGGGAATTTTAACCCCTCCAACCCACATCCCCATCCCCCACAATGATGGCAGGGGAACTGATTAAAGTTTGAATTTATGAAATCAGCTGCACAAGTATCCATTTTTGTTTGAATCACGTCGGAACCGTGTCTCAGTTTGAATCACGTCTAAACCGTGTCTCACTGAGCCTTTAGGAGAGGTAAGTCCATCACAATATTGAAAGGAACCTTCCTTCCTGAGATATTGGCCATAATTTGAAATTAACATCTCCTGTCAGTGAAATGGAGGGAAGATTAAATGACGTTTTGTGGGATAGTTGAAAGTCAGAGGGTAGAATTGTCCCAGATTTGCACTAAGTGCGTTGGTAGGAGTGATCATACCTCAGCTGCTGGAGCTGCAAAGGCAAGCTCAGGAACATCAGGAAGGGATATCCGCTGCACTCCTCAGATTGCAAGGCACAATGGAGTCAGCCTTCAGTCTGAGGTGATACTGCCGTAATGCCAACGCATCGTGTTCAACACTGGTATGGTGGCGGCCGCCATGGAGATTTTGGTCCAGCTCGGGCTGCACTCCATCATTGATGCCATATTGGCTTTCAACAGTGTGTGTGCGAGAGGGATGCCGAGCAGTTCAATCTCATTCTAGCTACCCTTTCTCTTCAAGGAGTCAGCCAAGGGCACTTGGGAGCCCATAGGGAGGAGGATCAGCAGGTGCACATCCTGGGGCCATCCACCTAGGTGATTCCAGGAGCGCCCGGCCTATCCGAATCCACTCTTCTTGTGACCCCAACAGCTCCAGTTCCACAGGCCAAAGAGGATGCCATTGCCACACAGCAGGACGCTGAAAGCAGGTTGAGGCCCTCCGGTCTCAGCCCTCCAGAGGATGCCTGCCAAGTTCATCACAGACAGTCAGTCACTGTCAGCAGGCTGCCTCCACCTCCACTGTGGTTGACCAGGGAGCACCAAGACGTAGCAGCAGGGCTAGGAAGGTTTAGAAGATGTAACTCTTTTGTTACAAAACAAATTAAATTAACAAATCAAGGGACAAAGTAAAAAGCAGAAACTGTAAAAACAAAAGACAAAATGCAAATGAAACTTACCAACATTAAATCAAAATGCGATTAAAGGGGATTAAGAAGATGTAGTTGCATAGCCTGGGCATGGGTGTTAATCACTAGTACATAATGTTCACTTTTGTAAATAAACTCTGAAGAATGTCTCCCTGCCAATGGCTCCTTGTTCTGATGAGCAGTGTTCGTGTCACTCAGATGTGAAACATTGGTTCCTGCACAAGGTAAAGGCAAGTGTGTCCAGGGCCTCTTCCTTGTGCAGTGTGTAACCTTCAGACCAAAGTGATGCTCTGGCTTCTCATTCGCTGGACACATTACAAATGCCTGCACCTTGGTGGTGCTTGTTATTGCTGCCAGAATGACATAGGCAGGAGTCACAGAGTTCTGTCATTCTCTCTGTGTGCTCTTGGTACCTTTGAGGTGGGGCTGCCCCCCCACCTCTTCAGCATCTGTAACCGGTGATGCTGTGCTCCTGCAGGGGTCAGGTGCTGAAGGCTGACAAAAGATCAGGTGCATTTAAAGTTTCACGGCTGCATCTCCATGATATGATCCTAATCACAGAGTGCAAGCGAGCTTCCCTTAGCCAGACAGGAGCCAGACATTCTCAGAGGCTATGTGAAGTTCTATGGAATGTCCTCACTGCATGTTTTCCTCCTGGAATCTAGTGGCTATTAGGGCCTCTGCCTCTTCTCCATGACATGAGCCTGAGCACTGAGGGTATGCACACTGCCATCAGCCACACAGGGGTCAAATATTCACAGAGACAAGGTGAGGATGTCAGGGCTGACCTCATTGCATCTTGTCATCATCCTCCACAAATCTTGCAGCTATTAGAGCCTCCGGAGGGTGGCTGCCTCATCTGGCCAGTGTGATGGCCTTATTGCTGACATCCTTGCCTTCATGGATCTCATCACCATCATTCCATTTGATGTCTTCCTCATCGGAGGTAATGTGCAATTCTTCCATCTCCTCCTCAGCCAGGTCCTCCTCCCATTGCAGCACCATGTTGTGTAGCACACAGCAAGCTAGGATGATGTGCAACACCCTCGGGGGCCTGTGTTGCAGTGCTCCATCGGACTTGTCGAGGCACCAGAGCCTAATTTTCAAGGTGTCTATTGTTTGCTCCACCAAAGTCTGGGTTGCAGCATGAGCCTCGTGATACAGTTGGTCTGCTGTAGTCTGAGCTCGACGCATGGGCATCATCAGCCACATCCCCTGGATAGCCCTCATCCCTGAGGAGCCAACCCTGCAGCCTCTGTGGACCCTGGAAGGGATCTGAGCCTTGCTAAGGATGTAGGAGTCATGGACACTTCCTGGGAATCACACGCAGACAGATAAGATGCATTTGTGGTGGTCACACAGCAGCCGAACATTCAGCAAGTGGAAGCCCTTGCATTGACGCAGTTGACTGCTTGTCGCCATGGAGATCTAAGCACTATGTGAGTGCAGTTGATGGCACCCTACACCTGTTGAAAACCAGAGATCTGTGCAAATCCCAGTGCTCTTGCTTCCTGGATTTCCTAATCCCAGGCGAAATTCACAAAGTTCTGTCCCTTCGAGAAGATGGCGTCCGTGAACTCCTGGATACTCTTGTGTGTGGAGGCTTATGAGATCCCACACAGGTCGCTGTGGAGCCCTGGAACCACTGGTGTAAAAACCAATCAGTGCAGTCATTTTCACAGCCACTGGCAGTGGATGCCCTCCATCTCCCCATGGCACCAAATCCTGCACCAGGTGGCATATGTGACCGACCAGTTCCCTAGACACGTGCAGTCTTCAGCGACACTGGTTCTCAGTCATCTGCAGAACGACAAGCGCTGTCTATAGACCCAGGGTCTAGTGAGGCACCTACAAGCAATGGCTCACTGCAGGATCTTCAGCTGCATGCGCAGCAGGCCCTGCATCTTGAGTGAGGTGCTCCTCCCTTTGCCGAGCCAGGTGCCTCCACCGCACTCTTCTTCTCTGCTCCCTGTAAGCCATGGCACACCGCTAAATCACCAGATTCCATAATCCTGATGTTCTGCAGGATCAAAGAGAGAGGCATGTGGGTTAGCGTATGTGTCCTAAGAACCTCTCTTGGCTAAGTCTGAAGGCCCCTTCAGGCATACAGGAGAGTGCTGGCCATCATTTGGATGATCAGTGTGTAATGTGCTCATTGGCTGCCTGAAACCCCACACACCTCTGCCCCACTTCTCTTGACCAATTGGCGGCAGCTTTGGCCACTGGACTGCATGCTGTGCTCTCAGCTCAGGCACAAGCATTCTCCTAACCCACGCTGCAAGGCTGCGCTGTTAGCTTGAACCATTGGGGAGGCTTAATAAAGTCATTGCAAGCGGCTGTGAGTGCCTCCACCAGTGACTACGCCATGGCCACCTTTCACAAGGGTCGGTACAACTTGCCCAGTCAGCCAATTGCTCTGCTGCCCCTAAAATGCACATTAAGTTGCATTCTGCACCTAAGGGTGAAATGTTCGCGTTGCTTGAGTGGGCAGAAAAGCTTCAGAGGCAAATCTCCAAGCATTTCAATGGAGCTGCTGCTGAGCGCTCTCAGCTATAGGAGGATGCTCACTTTTGACAAGCTTTCTCAAGTGCATGGCCGCTTCTCTCACCACACCCCGCCAGCCCCCCTCCTCTCCCTGGCATGTGCTTGTGTACGTCCTTCAGTTTGTGCTGCCTTGCCCTCCTTCACCCTCGCCCTTCCCCCGCCTGACCTGCACTTGCCCCAGCACCGCACTGAAAGCCAGCTAGAAAAAAGTGACTTGCCTGTGCCCCCCTGCCCCACCGAATGCACGATGCTCACGAGTGCTGCGCAAAGTTGTGTGCATTCACCTCTGAGTTCCCCACAAAGTTCAGGTTGCTTATGTACAGTTGTGAAACACATCGGTGTGTAATCATGCTGATGTGCTTGGATGATCCAGCGTGGGGGGATGATTCTGGTGAGCAGGGCTTGTAATGAGATGCTAAAGCATTGAAATGAGGTTCCCGACATGCAGCGGCAGGAAATGCGGCCCGCTTTTGACGGGTGGAGCAGACAATCACAAACTGGTTTCATGACACCGTAAAACCAATTTTTGGCCTTCTTGCCATATTGTCCCCAACCCCCACCTTCCATGATGCTCAATGCCAACGGGACTGAACAATTCCATCCAAAATTTCTGAGATTAAGAAAGGCTCAGTGCTCTCAGCTGCTTTTTCAGCTTATTCTGAGAAATGGAAACAGAAGGCAGCATCTGTGGAGAGAAACAATGTTAATGTTTCAACTTTCCAACTTTCACAGCATTTTGCTTTTATCATCTGGGAAATGATTTGCAAAAAGTAATTGTTGTAAGAGACTTGTTTGTACAGTTTGGAGATATTCACACGCTGAACTGGGAGGCACATGCTGCTTTAAATTAGACTTTGGATGGGGAGGACTATCTGCAGCAGGGCTGTGGTGTGGAGGGAAGTGCAGAGAGGACAGCGGCAGTGGAGAGAGGATCAGCTCACAAGGGGCACTACTCACATCACAGGAGTACAGACAGCGGTTCAGTTTCCTTGATCTCTCAGAAGAGGATTGCTCCTAAAGGATGAGGTTCTGCATCAAGCGATGGCAGACAGCTGCAACAGAAGAATATGTTGGACCTAATGTCCACCTATTACCAGTTACTATGAAAGTCACCACTGCCTTCAACGTTTTTGCCACTGATTCCTTCCAGACCTCTGCCATAGACATATCCAAGAACTCCAGTTGGCTGTATATAAATGAATAAAGCAGGTGACGGATTGATTGTATGCACATTTTCCTGCTGATGACAACAGCCAGAATGTGCAGACACTTGAGGCTGTCTCTCTGACTGGCTTCCAACAGCTACAGGATACCATCAATTGCACAAAGTGGCAATTTGAGCACCACTAGATCAACCAGGGGTATTCACCAGTGGCAAGGGATTCCAGTCCATCAATAGGCACTTGGTGTGCAGCCTCAAGAGAAGGTTTATGCATCTGTGTCCCAGAGAGCTGCCATGATGCTTTCATAGAGGAAGAGAGAACAGAGGGAACAATAGATCAGTTAGCATTAATATTAACAGGAAAATTTTAGCAATTTATTATTAAGGGTGTGGTAACTGACACAAAAGTGAAATACTGCAAATGGTGGAAATCTGAAATAAAAACAGAAAAAGCTGGAAATACTCAATAGGTCAGGCATCGCCTGTGGAGAGAAAAACAGAGTTAATGGGCAGTATTTTCTGCCTGTCGGGCAGGCGGACCCAACCCAATCGCCGGCAGGCGTGGACCCTATCGCCGCCAACGAAGCGGGCCGCACCACCATTTTACATGGGTGGGCTAATTAAGGCCCGCCCAGCATGACATCCGCCGGGAAGCACTATGAGCTTCCTGTGTGGGCGGGGGGAATCCCTAAAATCGCGAGTGCAATATTTAAACCAGATGGATTTTGATAAGTGTGTCCACACAGCAGCAAAGTCCTGGTGGCAGCAACAGCCTGGAGTAACAGGTTGTTCACATCAGAACTGAGGGTCTATCATGCAGGTATATTACTTTAACATGCCAATGACTCAAGTACCTTTGACTGTACAACCACAAATTGATGAATGTCACCTGCGTTGGGACATGTTCATAATTTACACAATAACTTTATTACAATTTTTAAAACCCTGCATGAAACCTCATCCCACCGCTGGATGAAGTTTCATGTTTTCTCTATTTGCCGCCGGGGCTTTAATTTGTTAAATGATCCTGTCAATGGCCTCAATTGGCCAGGTCGGCAGGCCCACAGCTGATTTTGCTGTGCCCCCGCCTTCCTGAAAATTCAAATGGGGCGGGATGACGTCGAGGGTTTCGCCAGACATCATCCTGCGTCATTTTACATGTAGGCAAGCAGGCCCCACCCCCTGCTCGCCGATGGCAAAATTCTGCCCAATGTTTCAGGTCTGCACACAGATTGAAGATTAGTTAACAGACTGGAAATGGAGCAAAAATAAATGGGTCATTTTTGGGATGGCAGTATGAAGTAGTGCAGTGCTGCATGGATCAGTGCTTGGGTCTCAGCTACTCACAGTCTATAAACCATTCACAAAAATGATTCCTGGGATGAAAAGCTGTAGCTATGAGGATAGGTTGGAGAGGTTGGGACTGTTTTCCTTTGAGAAAGGAATGCTGAGAGGAGACTTGATGGAGTTAGTCAAGATCCTGAGGGGTATGGACAGGGTAAATAGTGAGAAACTGTTCCCACTCAAGAGAACATCAAGAACTAGAGGGTAATTGGCAAAAGGAGTAAATGTGATGTGAGAAAAATGTTTTCACCCAAAGGGTGGTTGGAATCTGGAATAAACTTTCTGAAAGGGTGGTGGGGACACCTCAGTTGAGGTATTCAAAATGGAATTGGATTGCTACCTGAAAAGAGAGAATGTGCAAGATTATGGGGATAAGGCAGGGGAGTGGGACTAGGTGGAATGCTCTTTCAGAGAGCCAGTGCAGACTTAATGGACTGAATGGCCTCCTTCTGCACTGTAAAGATACTGTGATACTGTGATATTGGGGAGACTGAATGTGATGTATCGAAGTCTGGTAATGATATAAAGTTAGGTGGGAAAATAAGCTGTGAGGAGGATGCAAAGAGGATGTAAAGGGAAATGGACAGGTTAAGTGAATTGGTAAAAAGGCGCTAGAGTTCCTATAATGTAGGGAAATGTGAAACTATCAATTTTGGTAGAACGAATCAAAAAAGAGAATAAATCTATCGGTATGCCTTTGTAACATTATGTTTCTATTTACCATGCTGCCATTGGCAAATGTTGATATGTGGCTCTCTATCCCTTCATCTAAGTCATTAATAAATATGGTGAATAATTGAAGCTCCAATACAGACGTATGAGATGCACCACTACCCACATCCTGCCAATTAGAGTACCTGCCCGTTATCACTACTCTCAGAATCCTGCCACTCAGCCAATTTCTGAACTAGATCCATGATTTGCTTCAGTTCCATGAACTTCAACTTTAACTCCTTCTCCTTCAGTTCTCTGCCTAAAGGCAGGTCCCACCCACAGCGCCACAATCCCCACCATGGGTAAGGCTAGGAGGTAGGTCCTGGACCCACCCCAGCTGGAACGGGGATCGAACCAATCTGATCCACACTGGCCATCCAATGAATGTAGCCAATCAAACCCCCAAGGAGTTTGAGTTGCTGTGGCAACATGCATTTTTACATGCATGTTGTCTCCAGAGTAATGTTTGATGACAGTAGAGGCTCCAATTTTATTTCCAATTTTATATGGCTGACCAGGAATCTCTCCTGCTCTTACCACCTGCCATTGGCATGTTTTAGAAGGATTTTGCAGGTTAATGCTCAACCTGTTTGGCCATGTTATGATGCATCTTCCTTGGCCATCAAGTCCTGGAGTGGGATTTGAACCCTGAGCTTCTGGTTCAGAGGTCGGGACTCTACCCATTGCACCACAATAATGGGCAGGTACCTTTAGCTAACAGTTTTTTATGAGGGATTTTATTAAATACGTTCTGGAATTCAAAATAAACAACATCCACAGACATTCCCTGTCCACCACCTTAGTCACCTCTTCAGAAGATTCTATCAAGTTCATCGGCTATGACCTACCTATTACTCTCTGATAGCTGAAACTTTCAAGGTGTTCAATCACTCTTTCTCTAATTATTGACTCTAGTAATTTCTTGAAAGTTGTTTGTTAACTTGTCTATAATTCCTTGTTTTCTCTCTCTTAAATGGCAATTTTCCAATCAGAAGGAACAGTTCCAGAATTGAGAGCATTTTGCAGATGCCCTAATTATAATTTTCCAATGTCCTCATTCATCTATTTCCTTTAAAATCCTGGGATGGGAGCCATCTGGTTCTGGGGATTTGTATCATTATTGTCTTCCTTGCTGTTATTTTGCTGAGATCCTGACTCTGACTCAATATTAGTTTCTCAGGGATGTCTGGCATGCTGACCTCTTCCTCTACAGTACCTACTGATGCAAAGTAAATTACTCAGCATATTGTTCCTGACTACCCTCTTTTCCCTAATAAAATTGTTAAAAATGCTTGTGTTGATTTTGATATTTCTTGCAAGTTTCTTTTCATATTTCTTATTGTAGCTCTTACTTTGGTCCCCTTTATATATATCCCATGAGCTAGGTTTTGTGCTAGTTTTTAAATTTTTGTATGCTTATTCTTTTAGTTTTATGTTGCCTCTTACCTCTCTAGTTGTCCATGGCTGTTTTTGTTGACAAGTCGAGCCAATAGGGATATAAACAGACCTGTATCATATTAAATTCTTTTTTGAACACCTCCCAGTGATCTTCTGTTGTTTTACCCATTAACAGACTTGCCCAGTTTACTGTGGACAATTTCCGTCTTATCCCATTGAAGTCAGCCTTACCTAAATCTGGGATCCCAGTAGCTGTTTTGCGTTTATCCCTTTCAAACAGTACATTGAATTCGATCACATTTTGTTCACTATTAGATAAATGTTCATGCATCCAGAAGTAAAAGTAACTTAAATTTCTTACTGGTACAATTGTATCGCAACCCCCCCCTTCCCACCTCCACTTCTGGATTCCTTTGCATAATGGGAAGGAATCGTGAATAACAATAGAACTGCCATTGTTACTTTTGAGATTGTGTGGGGAAATTTTTATTTAAGTCAAATAAAATGTTCATTGCAAGAGCAGTGCATCTAAATGTAGGTCTGCTGAGATCTTAGAATACATTCTGCAGATCCGTGTAGTTTTGGACGTAAGTTTGATCATCTGAGCACATGATTCAGCAGTTGAAATATTAAAATATACAGACAAAGCTGCACTCACAAAATGCCTTCAAGGTAAGTAGGAGCCAACACTGAAGATGATGAATGTAAGGTCGAGCAAGTAAATCTACGATGTGCAATTGGATATTGCAAATATGGTGTGGACCAATTGCATACGGACCCTTGGAAAATCATTCATCAGAAATCGCTGCTTCCAACATAGTCCCAAATGAATTAATCAATTACACATGGCTGGATGGAGGATGTAAAGATTTGAATGGTGTTCCTCTCTCCAATATTTCAAAGTAGACATTAGCTTAATCAAATGAAATGGGTCATCGCCTCTGTTAAAGATGTGGAGAGCAGGATCACAAAGGAAGGAAATTAAAATTCCTCTGTTCTTACCCGACCAATAATTTTAACCCTTTGAATAAATGAAGATAGTCTCCCTGTATTAGTGAGCAGAAGAATTTCATGCAGGTACTTTAATCCTTGAGTTGCAATTATTTCACGGTACAGAGCAGCATCTGGTGGAAATATCTTAGGTAGATTTTCATCTGTACCACATAGGCGGGAATTACTGCAAGGAGGAAAATCAGTTGGGGAAATAAATGATGTAAATAATGATCTGCGAAGGGTCGAGTGGTCTTTAATCGGCCTTGGGTTGTGAGTTATTCTATAAGGCTATAGGAACAGTGCAGCAAAGAGCAACATTAACTCGCTACTTTCTTAACTAGTATGCCAGACCAGGCCATACCAACTTACTTTCACCTCTGCATGCACCGCTAAACTATTAACTAAATTCGCCTTATTGCTAAACCTAATATGGCCTGTGCCCTACTTGATTTTAGGATATATTTTTGCAGAACAAACAAGAAATTCTCTACCTTTCTGACATGTGCTAGTCTGCTGATGCCAAATACCTACAAGTTAAAATGCCCCCATTAAACTTTGCCTTTGCTACATGCGTGTCTAATTTCTACATTAATACAATTTACCACTTCACAGCTCCGACCAGGGGGCCCTGTACATAACTTCCACTACAGTCTGACATCCTTTTCTACTCAATTCCACCCATTAATGTCCACTGCCTGCTTATCTCTTATTATACTCGCTTATCATTGAAATGATTTCATCCTTAACCCTCCGCCCTATCATTTTCTGTATCTTTCCTGTTGACCTTATAAGATGGTCCACTTAGTCCTCAGTCTTGACTGTCTTACAATCGTGTCTCTGTAATGGCTGCCACATTGCAGCCCCCAAGTTGAATTAGCGCCTGCAATTTGTTCCGCTTATTCCATATACTCCGTGCGTTTCTATGTTACATGTTTCTGATTTCTCCCTCCTGGTTTAATGATTTTGTGTATTGGTGTTCCCTTTATCTGTAATATCTGAAGCACAATTACTGACTATGCTATCTTTCCTTTCATTGATTTTTGAATGTTTATTTATCCTACTTTTTTCAACTGAACCCCTGCCCCTCTTATTACTTTTGAGTCCATGTTACTGCCTGAATTATCCATATGCTCAGACTCTGGTTCCAGTCTGGTTCAGATGGAGCATGTCCCAATGGTAAAATTCTTTCATCCAGGTGCAATATTGGTGCCAATGTCCCTTATCATGCCTTCAAAATGTGTTCACTTTCCTAATCTGCTTATCCATATGCAAATGTGAACTTAGTCTAGATAATAAACCAAAGGGCAGAAATTTTCGTTTGGCAGCCACGGGCACACCCAACCTGCTGGAGCGTGAAATAACACATGATGATGTCAGCCATCAACGCGCACTAGCGTGATATTTCGGTAGGCGGGCGCACAATGGAGACAGAGGCACGCCTGCCATTAATTAAGAGGCCAGTTAAGGCCCTTGACACACCAATAGTCTCTGGGTTTATGTAGCCTGTGCGATTTTTAAGCCGTTGCACAGGCAAAACAGGCAGGTGGGCAGGCCTCAATTAGCAAAACCTCATCCACGGGCAGGATAAGAAGGGTCAGTGACCTTGTCAATGTGAGTAGTGAGGAGTTTTGGATCAAACTTGCTGCTGGTTGCTTCTGTGGACTGGACAGCTTCATCTTGCTTCGGAGCAGCATTCTGAGCATTTCTAGATTTCATTTCAGGACTCATTGTTGCCTTCTGGGCCCCCAGAGGATTCAAACCATGTGGACCCTTCCAGGTATCAGACAGCCTTCCATAACCCTGGTAAAGGGGATTGTGGTCTCTGCTGGGGGCACCTCCTCCTCTGAGGAAGAGAGGGGCAGAAGGAAGAGGAGGCCAGGTGTCCCAATGCAGCTTCCAAGGGAGCGACCTGTGGGAGGAGAGGTGCAGGCACAATGGGGCGTAGGGCCAGCAGGAAGTGCAAGGCAGAAGGGGCCGCAGAAGATGCCACTATCCTGCTGCCAGGGTTTACAGGCAGTGATGCAGTTACCTCAATATGCCTGAATTGCAATGCCGAAGGAGGCTCCATCTCTCAAGGCAGACAGTGATCTCCATCTGTCAGGGGATCAGGCCTGAGATCAGTTCCAACTGTATGGGTGGACACCCCATCCCAGTGGCTTTGAAGGTCATAGTGACCCTTAACTTCTAAGCCTCCAGCTCTTTCCAGGGCTCAGTGGGGAATCTGTGTGTGGAGTCTCCCAATCAGCTGTCCACAGTTGCATCAAGCTGGTGACAGACACTCTGTTCAGGTGCGCATTGACTTTCATTCATTACCTTATGAACGAAGCCAGCCAGGCTGAGCAAACCAGAGGCTTTGTGACGATTGCTGAGTTCCCCCACATCCAGGGTGCAGTAGACTGCACACATGTGGCCATCAAGGCATCAGCGGGTGAGCCTGGTGCCTTCATCAACAGGAAGGACTTCCACTCCATGAACGTGCAGATATTGTGTGATCACAGAAAGCAGATTCTACAAGTCTCTGCAAGGTACCCTGGCAGCTCCCATGACACTTACATCCTGAGGCACTCCCAGGTGCCGGGGCTCTTCAGTGCTCCAGCCCAACTGGACGGATGGCTGCTGGGTGACAAGGGCTATCCCTCAGAAGGTGGCTCATGATGCCTCTCCACCATTCAAGAACAGAGGCCAAGCAGCAGTACAACAGGAGCCACACCTCCAAAAGAGCAGTGGTAGAGATGTGTTCTGATGCCTGGACATTCAGGGGGAGCACTGCAATACCCCCCAGAGCATGTGTCACTGATAGTGGTTGCATGCTGTACTCTATACAATCTGGCACTGGCAAAGGGGGACCCAGTGAAGGAAGAAGATCTTGACACAGCTGCACAGGCCACAGATGATGAGTCCAATAGTGAGTCTGAAGACAAACACGGTGAGGAGAATGCTGAGGGCATGGACGCTGACCTGGGTAACCTCAAGTGAGGCAGGGACACCCAGGACGTTTTGTTCCAACGCTCCTTCAGCTAGCCTACCAAGTAAGACCCACCACCACATGCCAGGACTGCAGGCTCCATACTCGATCCCTGATAGGTACAGTTCCTTGGTCAACAACATACGCTCTGTGCCTGTGCAATAAAGATCCAGGAGACACACGTCCATCATAACATCATGGCCTTCCCTGTGCCAACAGAACAAATGAAACTTACAAAGGCCAATAGCCTAAAATAACTTCTCATTTAATTGTGAATGTGAAACATAGCAGAAATTAACATTAACCGGTATTTTTAATCACACCATGAAAATATGTAAACCAAAATGGGAAAGCAAAATATCACTTGCGATAAGTCCGTCTTGTGCTTAAGATGCTTTAAATTTATGTTTGCGGGTGCTACATCTAGGTGCTCCCCTCTCACTGACACCGGCATTGGAGACAGTCTGCAGACTCTGCAGTCTTGTTGGCCTTGATGATCCTGGCAGTCGTCCTCTGGCTCATGGAGCGTGTGAAGGCCCAGCCTGGAGGGAATGGCCAGTGCCACAGCTGGCATCTTCCCAGTCACTGCACCCTCAGCAGATGCCATGGTCACTGTCAGAGGGGCAGAGGAGCTGCTGCCCTCATCCAGAGTGCCCTTAGTGTCTGCAGAGATGACAGGCAGCCCGTGCACCAACGTGAGGTCACATTGCACCTCTCTGCTCACCATTGATGGCCGGGCACCTAGCTGGGATACTGGGTGCCCAATCCATCTCCCACACAGACAATGACCAGCTGAGTTCATTGCCGCTGTGTGGGCTTGCAGGTCCAAATGTATACCCAGGAACCCCTAACTGAGTCCCTGGAGAAGCCTCTCCATGAGGGTCGCCACTCTCTCCATGGAGGAGACTTTAGGCTTGGGTCAATGCATGCTTACATCCCTGTCTCTACATTACAGACTCTAACTCTAGATGATTCCTATTGACTACTGACTACTAAGGTAGCCCACGCTACTCTGCTATTGGATACTAAGATCATGTGATCTTCCATTATAACATTCTTCTTAAAGGTATATTACCACATCCCTCCCCCTTTACTCAGAAATATATATTATATTTACAATTACAATTTTTCTCAAAATATCAAATTATTTACACAGATTATTTACAAATTCAGTCTTTCTGAGGGTTTCATTATGCGTGTTAAACAGGATGACAAATACCTTAACATTACAGCACCTCACTGATCTGTACCCAGTAGCTCTCCAACAGAATGGTGGCAGTGAAGTGCAGCCAGCTCAGGAGAGGGATGATGCTGTAAAGAGACACTGAAGTGGGAACTCCACTCAAAGTGCTCCCACTACTCACCTGTTGCCCCCTCCCTCAACCAGTACCAGATGTGCTGCCTCCTCTTCCAATGGCCATGTCTGTTCCTGCAGAGGTGGAGGTGGAGCAGTATTTGATAGGGCTCTCAGCTCCAATGCCCTGAGGATGTCAGACATGAGCATCTTAACAGGCAGAGCAGGGATCTACAGCTTCAGATGCTTTGTTAGGAACCTCCTTTTCTGGTGTTGTCCAAACATCAGGCTCTGCAGTGGGCACCTGCAAATCTGTTTCCTCAACTCTTACAGGTACAGCTAATCCTTCAGACATATCTGTACTCAGTTGAGCTCTTTCACCAGGAGATGTTGATGCAGTCGTGAACACTGGAAGAATCATTTCCTGATTCTTTGTTTCTCTCCTCCTTATATGGCCTATATGTCTCCGTATGACTCGGTCTTCTACTTTCATGTGGTAAGAAAGAGGTCCAGTAACTGCACTTATTTCACCTGGTAACCACTTGGGTCCTTCTCCAAAATTTTTCACCTATACCATATCTCCTACGGTAAACTTTCTGTCACAACTATGCCAGTCATGTCTAGTTTTCTGACTTCCCTGACTCCTTTCCACTTTCGCCGCTAAATTTGGCATTATTAAGCTCAATCTCATTCTGAGATGACGTTTCATCAACAATTCCACAAGGTGTGACACCTGTTGTTGTGTGAGGGGTGGTCCTATAATGGAAAAGAAAATGTGCTAGCTTGGTCACTATGGAATCTCCAGTTAATTTCTTCATACCAGTTTTGAGTGTTTGAACCGCTCTTTCAGCCAGTCCATTCGATGAAGGGTGGTATGTTTTCACATGAGTGATAACGATGAAGCTGAGAAGCCGTTGAAACTCAGCACTCGTAAATGCCGTGCCGTTTTCTGATATGACCACTTCTGGTGGTCCGTTGATAGCAAAACTTAGACATAGCTTGTCAATTGTAGCAGAAGATGTTGATGACTTCACCTCATATATGTCCATCCATTTTACATGAGCGTCAACAATAAGGAGAAACATTGTTCCTATAAAAGGTCCCACATAGTCAATTTGTAATCGTACCCGTGACCTTCCTGACCACTCCCAAGGGTGTAACAGAGCTGTTGGATAGCTTTTGCACTTGCTGGCACTGCATATAACTTCTCACTAAACTCTCTATTTCTTCATCCATTCCAGGCCACCATAGGTAGCTGCGTGCTATGGTCTTCATTCAGGAAATACCTGGATGTGTGCTATGTAATTCAGTTAACAAAGGCTTTCATTCTTTTGGAGGAACAATCACTCATGCTTCCCACAATAAGATATCATCCTGGCCGGTTATTCAGTTATTTCATATTTTCTGTGAAAATATGGTGGCATTTTGTTAGATTCCTGTTCTTGTGACCAACTGTGAAGAACTTGTTCTTGTACTCTAGATAAGACTGGATCTCACTTGTCCAATCTCTGATCTGTCTAGCACATACCAGTGAGGAATCTAAGAGGTTCAATAATAAAATGAGTCTTGAGGAGCTGGAACATCTTCATCATTTTCTTTCAAAGGCAAATGACTAAGTGCATCAGCATTTCCAATCTGATTTCCAGGCCTGTGGATGAAAGTATACTCGTACGCTGCCAGGATCAACTCTGTATTCTTGCCAAGGCTATGGGTGGTATAGCTTTGTCCTCACTAAACAATCCTAGCAAAGGCTTGTGGTCCAAAACTATAGTAAAATGACGACCATGTACATGCTTGTGAAATTTCTTGACTTCAAAGACGATTGATAAGCCTTCTTTTTCCTTTTCTTCTGTGTTGAGCTTCTTGATACATATCCAATAGGCTATTCTGAGCCATTGTCCATTTGATGGGAGAGCACTGCTCCCACTCCATAAGGAGATGAGTCACATGTCAAACTAACTCTTTTCTTTGGTCAAAATGTACTAATAGGGTGAATGAGTGTAACAGTTGTTTCACCTTCGTGAAAGCTTCTTTCTGTGGTGTTTGCCAAGGCCAATGTTGGTTTTTCTTAAGTAGGTAATACAGGGATGCCAGTCCTGTTAACAAATTAGGCAAGAAGCGTCCACAGTAATGGATCATCCCCAAGAATGATTTGAGCTCAGAGGTGTTCTTTGGTGCTGGTGCCTCCCTAATGGCTCTCACTTTTTCCTCAACTGGGTGGAGGCCCTGTGAATCTACCCTGTGACCTAAATAAAGTACCTCTTTTGCTTGGAATGTGCACTTTTCTTTTTTTATATGCATTCCTGTCTGTGAGAAACATTTCAAAACTTCTTTTGCCAAATACTCCTTTGCAGTGAATCCTGTCACCAGAACGTCATCTAAATAAACTACAGCATGAAGCAATCCCTGCAGTAAACTTTCCATTCTTCTCTGGAATATGGCGCAAGCTGATGATACACCAAAGGGCAAACAGGTTTTTTTGGTACAACTCTTTGTGAATATTAATTGTGACAAATTTCTGGGCGGCCTTCTCTAACTCCAATTGTTGATAAGCATGACTCACATTAAGCTTTGTGTAGGTGGTTCCACCTTCCAGCTTAGCAAACAGGTCTTCAATTTTTGGTATAGGGTGTCTGTCCAACTTAGCCACTTTATTAACAGTCAATGTGTAGTCTCCACAAATTTGAAAGCTTTGGTCAGGTTTCAGTACAGAAAGTATTGGTGCTGCCCACTCTGAGAAGTGCATAAGTTGTAGAACTCCCATTTTCTCTAATCTATCTAATTCAGCACCTACCTTTTCCTGAATTTGTACAATGAATAAATACCTGAATCTGTTACTTCAGGCTCTTCTACGTTATAGATCTCATGGGTTTTTTTGCTTTTGATTGAAAATCTGCCTGATTCTATCCTTGCAATGTCTCATGGGTGTCCATTTCGATGACTTTAAAAACATTCCACTTTTTAAAATTTCCATCCATTATAAGGTTGTCTGCTTCCACCTCTGTTACCATTATTCCATGTTTTTGCTGCTAAGTCAATTCTTCTTATCTGTCTGCAAGCGATGGCTGCTTCCCACTTTTCATCAGAGCTCTGCATTTTCACGCCCTTTTTGGCTAGGGCATCCCACCCAACGTGGAGGATGGCACCATTTTGTGCTTTCTATGGCTTTCGAGTCCTTCACTGCGCTTTCCATAGCCAATGCTATTTCCAGCACCTTCTGAAAATCCAAATTTATTTCAGACAGTAATCTCTTCTGAATTGCATCTTCCTTTATTCCGCACATGAAACAATCTCTAAGCATATAACTTATAGATGTACCAAACCCCCAATATTCTGTTAACTGTTTCAGAATTGCCACATAACAAACAGCAGTCTCTCCCCTGGGGCTCTATTTCTTGAATTAATTTTGAACTGTTGTACCATTACTGAGGGCTTGGACTGCTAATGACTCTTCACAAGGCTCACTAAGCCATCAAAACTTTTCGAATCTGGGACACTGGGTGCCGTCAAACTTCAAATCAATCCATAGGTCTTACTCCCACACATGGATAAGAGCAATGTCATTAGCTTGAAAAAAGAATGTGAGGTGTTCAACATAATGAGGATAATCATTCGTGGTTGGGTCAAAAGAATCAACTCTTCCAAACTGTGGCATGCTTCAAGGAGACTGCTTCAACAATCAGGATGGAAATTTAGCTTACAATTACCGTGCGTGGTACAGCCTGATTTCGGTCCACTTGATTTCCTTCCTTGCTTTTTCTTGCTTTTTTCTCATCCTTCCTTGCTTTCTCTTGCTTTTTCTCTCATCGCCAGTTTGTTGGATCCTGGTCACTAGTTTAGTTGCACTAATGGATCCGGGTTGCACGCTTGTTTCGGGGTGACTGAATTGGTACCATAGGCAGAGTAAATCAGCAAACAGTTCTTATGTAGAATGCATTCTATTTTTTACAAATGAACTCAGCAGTTACACTTATATACCTACAACTCAAACCCTGTCTCTACATTACAGACTCTAAATCTAGACAACTCCTACTGACTACTGAGGTAGTCCATACTACACTGCTATTAGACACTAAAATCATGTGATCTTCCATTATAACATTCTTCTTAAAGGTATATTACATATCAGATTACCACAAGTCCCAATCTTGCAAATTCCAATGTTCAGAAATGCAGTTAATGTCCAAAGCTTCCATTTTGGCATTGGTGAGTTCCATGATTTGTGGTGGTCTCTTCCCCTTCCCTTGTATTGTGTGCTCCCTTCTACTGCAAGAGGCCTTGGTAGTCTTGTGTCATAAGTTGTGTGTGCAATCTTTTTATTTTTCATGGGATGTGGGCATCACTAACAAGGCCAGTATTTGTTGCCCATCCCTAATTAGCCTTGAACTGAGTAGGTTGTTAGACCATTTCAGGAGACAGTTAAGAGTCAACTACATTTCTATGGGTCTGGAGTCCCATGTAGGTCAAACCAGGTAAGGACAGCAGATTTCCTTCCCTATAGTGAACCAGATGTGTTTTCCCAACAATTGATAAGAGTTTAATGATCAGCATTACTGAGATTAGCTTTATATTCCAGGTTTAAAAATTGAATTTAAATTCCATCAGCTTCCATGGTGGGATTTGAACCACTGCCCCCCAGAGAATTAGCCTTGGCCTCTGGATTCCTAGTCCAATGATATTACCACTACACCACCATCTTGCCAATGGATAGAGTGCATTCACTGAGGATGACTGTCAGGAAGATGCATCATGAGTGGCACTGGCAGCATTTGAGGATATGTGCTGAGACCTGGGGGAGTTGATGATGTGGGATCACTTTGCATTGAGATGCATGACAATGGTCGATGGAGGAAGTGTATAGAAATGAAACAAAGAATGCTGCTGAAAGTGATGTGACTGTGAGGAGTGATGTAATGGATTAGACTTGGCAAGTCAGATCAAGAGGTGGGTACGCTACAGGACGTAGGCGAATTCATTTTTTTATTCATTCATGGGATGTGGGCTTCGCTGGCTGGGCCAGCATTTATTGCCCGTCCTTAGTTGCCCTTGAGAAGATGGTGGTGAGCTACCTTCTTGAACCACTGCAGTCAATGTGGTGTAGGTTACACCCACAGTGCTGTTAGGAAGGGAGTTCCAGGATTTTGACCCAAGTCTGCAGCTGTACACATTTTCCCATACCTGCTTAGGTTGTTAAAATGCTTTCCACACTACTTGCAGGTCCTGAACACAGCACTGCTTTTGTTTAACTCCTCCAGCCACCTCCAACCTTGTGTTCTTTGTTAGATTATTTACTGGGGAATAGGCCCTCCTTCCTCACCCTCATTGCACTCAGTCGTACCTCGTTAAACTGGGGTGTAGCCTTTGCCTTTCCTGAGTGCATTTGAAATGATTTTTCCTCTCCTACAATGCTCCAAACCACTTCAAATCCATCTGCATCGACCCTTTAATTAGTCTCAATGCAATCACGTCTTGTGAGTGTTCATCATGCCTACTCTCACACACTGGAGACATGAAACCCAGAAATAAAATGATCATGAAGTGTCTATTGAAATTGGACATTCACTTATGTCCCCTAGTTTTCCATGTTTCACACCCGCTATCTACACTTTCCACGTGGTACCATCTGCTGTAATTTTATCTTTTTCATGGCTTTGCAGCTGTATCTCTCTCTTAATTCTTTATTTGTTGCTATGTGCCTATAACAATAGTAACTATTTGCATTTATATAGCGCTGATAATGTAATAAAATAACCCACGGTGCTTCATTGGAGCATTATTAAACAAAATTTGACATCAGGCTACAGAAGGAGATATTAGCAGGTGATCAAAAGCTTGGTCAAAGCTATAGGATTTAAGGAGTATCTTGAAGGAGGAGAGAGGTGGAGAGGCTTAGGGAGACAATTCTAGGGCTGAAGGCCAGGCAGTTGAAGGCACATCCTTGTTTCTTAAAAAAGATGAGAATTTTAAAATTGAGGCATTGTCGGACTATCAACAAGCACATGGGTAATGGGTAAATGAGACTTGTAGTGAATTAGGACACTTCACTGTTTAATTTCATATTTCCTGTTGCCTTCTGAATTGCCTTTTTTAATATCTTTCCGAAGCTCACCATATTCATTTTTGTCATCCTTTATTGTTTATTTATTTGCTTTTACCTTTAGAAGGTCATTCAGATACAAGGGAACAGAAACTGGAGCCTAGGAAGCAGCAGAATCAAATCTAACTTAGTGTGGAGGGAAAGTTTACCAATACTGAGCAAAAATCTATGAATGCTGGAGGAGCCTAGAGGTCACAGTGAGCAGTGAGATTCTGGGCTATGCCAGGGGAGAGCAGGCGTGAACAAACTACAGGCTGAGAGTGCAGGCCTGAGCAGACTACAGGCTGAGAGTGCAGGCCTGATCAGTACAGGCTTAGCAGACAGGCCTGAGCAGAGTACAGGCAGTGAGTGCAGGCCTGAGTAGAGCACAAGCTGAGCAGACAGGCCTGAGCAGGGTACAAGCTGAGAGTGCCAGCCTGGGCAGAATATAAGCCGAGGGTGCAGGCCTGAGCAGACTACAGGTTGACAGTGCAGGGCTGAGCAGAGTGCAGGCCGAGCAGAGTATAAAAGCAGATGTAGGCTGGAACAAGCTAGCTTAAAATTTAAGGTAGCTGAGTAGCAGGGCGGTGATCTGGAAGCCGAGTCTTAGGGTGTCACCCAGCAGAGCAGCAACAGAGGAAGCCAGGAAGATAAATTTGAGCAAAGTACCAGCTGTTGAAAGAAGATCAGTAAACACTCCAAACAAGTGGTGCCAGGCAATAGGGCAGTGTGCTCTACACAGGGCCTGGGAGTTTCTGGCCCTACTGTCATTCAAGTCTAACTAATGCATCCACTGCTTTGCATAAGAGATCTTAAACAATGGAGAAAGGAAAGAAAAACCTTGCATTTCTGCAGCATCTCCCATGACCTGAAGATGTCCCCAAGCAATGTACACCAAATGAAGTACTTAAGAAATGTAGTCACTGTTGTAATGCAGGAAATTCAGCCACCAATTTGTGCACAGCAAGATCCCAAAAACAGTTATGAGTTAAGTACCAGATAACCTGATTCAGCAATATCGGTTGAGAGATAAATATTGGCTGGGAGAACTCCCCTGTTCTTCCAAATGTGTCATCAGATTGTTCACTTGAGAGGGCAGGCAAGGCGTTGTTCAACATCTCATCCAAAAGATGGCACCTCTGGCAGTGTAGCACTCCCTTAGGTTCCTGCAGTAAGACTTGGACCTACAACCTCTGACTCAGAGGCAGAAGTATATCCATTGAGCTTCAAAATGGAAGAGAGGAGACTGTGGGAGGAAAGGGCATTGGATAGTTACATTGTGAGAGAGGAGCTGACAGCTTCTGATGACTCAGCGCTCCTGTACATTCCCAGGCCAAACGGCACAATGGCCTCCTAAATCAGATCGTTGTGTAGGACAGAATCAATCGTACTGTGAGGAGGCTACATGGCAAAGTGACACTCTTAAAAAGAAAGTACTAGCCTGCAGTAAATTTTAAATTTGTTGCTTAAGTAGCTGCTGAGATGAGCCAAGCGATTATAATCACCACAAAGTGACCATAACAGCATTATGATAAAGTTTCTGTTTCTGTCCTGTCAGCCTGACCAGTTTGAAGGCGGGTACAGAACAACAGTTGAAGCTTGAAAAGGACAATCTCGCGACAGTGTTACGACGACTTTGCAACAGTGACCGTCTCCTACTGACAATTGAGAATGGGATTGACAACCTGTACTACTCCCTGTACGGCATTCCTGGTACTACTGAGGTCTGTGCTAAATATACCACTATGTAGAATAATTGTCATTTGATCCATGGTGATGAGAATAATTGGGTTTATAATTGACATTCTCTCAGCCACATCGCTGTATACATCGAACATCGTATGCTCTACATACAATAACTGGGGTCAACTGATATTATTGGAACTGGAGGAGGCCATTCTCCCCCTCCTGCCTGGCCACTCAATTAAGTTACAGCTGATGTATATCCTCAACTCCATATGCCCAACTGTCATCATCTCTCTCGAGACCCCTGCCCAACAAAACTCTATCAATGTCAGTCTTTAAAGCTCCAATTGTCCCCTGGCATTCATAGACTTTTGGGAGCAAATGTTCCAGATTTTCACTGCCTGAAGAAGTTTGCTGCTGTCCCTTTAAATGTGGGGTGATTACAGGATTCAGAATTACACAGTGGCTCAGCCCACAGACTCTGTGCCACTTGCCCCGTCATTCCCATGCAGGGAGGAGTCTACTGAAGACATGGGAGCTCTGGTTGCAAATCACTGGGGTCTCATAAATATGAGTTTAGAACCCAAATGCCATTTTCATTTCTATCAATGATTCTCTCACTCCTTCCTGAACAAGCTCACAAACTGTTAGGCAGTCATTTCCAGCGGTGCTGAAGGGGGTTTGTGCTTACGGGGCTTTAAGAGACTTCTGGCAATGCAGTTTATTCATGGGGTGGAGGAAATGGACAAGAGATGGAGGAAGTGGACAAAACAGAGCATATCATTTTTTTCCCCACCCCTGAAAGGGACATTCACTGACTCTCACTGGGGTACAGTTCCACAGTGAGTGACGATAACTGGGGTACAGTTCCACACACAGTGATGATCACTGGGGTACAGTTCCACACACACACTGACTCTTACTGGGCACGGTTCCACATGCACTGACTCTCATTAAGGGCATCAAGGGGTATGGAGAGAAAGCAGCATTATGGTGTTAAGATAGAGGATCAGCCATGATCACATTGAATGGTAGAGCAGGCTCGAAGGGCCGAATGCACTACTCCTGCTCCTAGTTTCTGTGTTTCACCAGGGAACAGTTCTGCACACACTGACTCTCATTGTGCAACAATTCCAAATGATGACATTCACTGGGATACAGTTCCACAGACACTGACTCTCATTGGGGTACAATTACACACACACTGACTGTCACTGGGGTTCAGTTCCACACAAAGTGACTCTCACTGGGGTACAGATCTAAACAATGATACTCACTGGGGTACAGTTCCACACACAATGACTCTCACTGGGGTACAGATCAAAACAATGATACTCACTGGGGTACAAGTCCACACACACTGACTCTCACTGGAGTACATTTCCACACAAACTGAGTCTCAATGGGATACAGTTCCACACACACTGACCCTCACTGGGCAACAGTTCCAAACAATGGCATCCACTGGGGTTCAGTTCCACAGACACTGACTCTCACTAGGCAACAGTTCCAATCAATGACATAAACTGGGGTACAGCTCCACAGACAGTGGCTGTCACTGGGATACTGTTCCACACACAGAAACACATTGGGGTACACTTCCACAGGCACCTAATCTCTCTGGGGTACATTTCCACACACACTGAATCTCACTGGGGTACAGTTCCATAGACACTGACCCTCACTGGGGTACAGTTCCACACACACTGACTCTCACTGGGCTACACTTTGAAACAATGATACTCACTGGGGTACAGTTCCACACACAGATTCTCACAGGGATACAGTTCCATATACATTGACTCTCACTGGGGTACAGTTCCACATAGACTGACTCTCACTGGGGTAGAGTTCAAACAATGACGCTCACTGGGGTACAGGTCCACACACACTGAGTTTGCCTGGGGTAGAGTTTCAGACGCACTGTACACACAGAGTCTCACAGGGGTACAGTTCCACACATACTGACTCTCACGCAGCTACAGTTCTGAACAAATGCTCCACTGAGGTACATTTCCACATACACTGACTCTCACTGGCGTACATAGAACCATGGAAAAGTTATAGCACAGAAGGAGGCCATTCAGCCCATCTTGTCCATGCCAGCCCGAGGACACCCAGGTGCCCTTTCTAATCCCATCTTCCTGCACCCGGCCCATAGCCCTGCAGCTTAGAGCACTTAAGGTACTTTTTAAAAGAGTTTAGAGCTTCTGCCTCTGCCACCAACTTGGGCAGCGAATTCCAGACACCCACTACCCTCTGCGTATAAAAGTTCTTCCTCACGTCCCCCCTATACCTTCTGCCACCTGGTTCTAGAATTCTCCACCAAAGGAAACAATTTTATCCTGTCCACTCTATCTATTCCCCTCATAATTTTGTACACTTCAATCAAATCACCTCTCAGCCTTCTTTGTTCTAAGGAAAATAACGCCAACCTATCCAATCTCTCCTCGTAGCTACACTATTCTAACCCTGGCAAGATTCTTGTAAACCTCCTCTGCACTCTCTCCAGAGCTATTACGTCCTTCCTGTAATGTGGTGACCAGACCTGCACACAATACTCCAGTTGTGGCCTCACCAGTGTTTTATACAATTCCAACATTATATCCTTACTTTTATATTCTATACCTCTGCCAATGAAGGAGAGCATTCCATATGCCTTCTTTACAACCTTGTCTACCTGAACTGCTGCCTTCGGGGTGCTGTGTACTTGTACACCAAGACCTCTCACTTCATCTACCCCTCTTAATATATTCTCATTTATTGTGTAATCCCTGTAACTGTTTGACCCCCCCCTAAATATATGACCTCACACTTCTCTATGTTAAAATCCATCTGCCACTTTACCGCCCACTCCACCAACCCATCTATATTGTTTTGGAGATTATGGCTATCCTCTACACTATCCACTACTCAGCCAATCTTTGTGTCATCTGCAAAATTCCCAATTGTGCCCCCCACGTTCACTTCGAAATTGTTAATATATAACACAAACAGCAAGGGTCCCAAATCTGAGCCCTGTGGAACACCACTTGAGACAACTTTCCATTCGCAAGGGCATTCATCGACCATTATCCCTTGTTTTCTGTTATAAAGCCAACCTTTTATCCAGTTTGCCACATTACCCTGAATCCCATGGGCCTTTACTTTCCTGACCAATCTGCCATGTGGGACCTTGTCAAATGTCTTGCTAAAATCCATGTACACAACATCCACTGCACTACCTTCATCGACCCTTCTTGTCACTTCCTCAAAGAATTTAATCAAATTTATGAGGCAAGACCTTCCTTTAACAAATCCATGCTGACCGTCTCTGACTGGTCCATGCCTTTCCACATGACAGTTAATCCTATCTCTCAGGATTGATTCTACTAATTTGCTCACCACCGATGTAAGACTAACCAGCCTATAATTGTTTGGCATTTTCTTTGATCCCCTTTTAAACAATAGAGCTACGTTTGCATTTCTCCAGTCCTCTGGTACCTCCCCTGTAAGTAGTGAAAATTGGAAAATCATCCTCAGAGCATCTGTTATCTCCTCCCTGACTTCCTTCAGCAACCTCAGAAACAATCCATCTGGCCCTGGTGATTTATCAACCTTCAAGGATTTCAACTCTTCAAGTACTTCCTCTCTCTTTATGACTATCCCGTCCAACATCTCACGGTGTTCCTCCTGGACTACTATATCTATGTCCTCCCTTTCCTTTGTAAACACAGAGGCAAAATATTCATTCAAAACCCTTCCCACAACCTCTGCGTCTACACACAAGTTTCCATCTTCTTCTCTGATAGGCCCCACTTTTTCCTTAACTAACATTTTAGCATTCCTGTATTGGTAAAACATCTTTGGGTTCTCTTTAACTTTACTTGCTAATCTTTTTTCATGCCCTCTCTTTGATTTCCTTATTTCCTTTTACTTTGTCCCTGCACTTCCTATATTTGCCTCGGTTATCTGCACTGCTTAGTTCTTTGTGTTATCATTCACTTTCTTTTTCTGTTTGATCTTCCCATGTATTCCTCTAGACAACCAGGGGTGTCTAGATTTGGCAGTACCACTCTTATTTTTGTAGGGTACATGTCTACTTTGTACAATTAGGATCTTGCTTTTTAGTGCTTCCCACTGGTTTTCCACTGTCTTATCCTCCAGCAGTGCTGTCCAGTCCACCTCAGCCCTTCTCATTTCTACAAAATTTGCCTTCCCCCAGTTCAAGACTTTTACTCCTGCCTTATCTCTGTCCTTTACCATGGTAATGCTAAATTTAACTGAATTGTGATCACTGTCCCCAATATGGTCGCCAACTGTCACTTCACCCACTTGCCCTTCTTCGTTCCCCAATACTAGGTCTAGAATTGCATCTCCTCTTGTTGGGTTTGTCATTAATTGGTTGAAAAAATTTTCCTGGACACACTGCATGAATTTTTCTCCCTCAGTGTCCCTTGTATTGTTTGAATCCCACTTGATATTAGGATAGTTGAAGTCTCCTACTATTATTGCCCTCTTGTTCTTACAAGCAGAAATTTGCCTACATATTTGTTCTTCTATCTCCCTTTCACTATTTGGGGGTCTGTAGTATACTCCCAGTAGTGTGATTGCCCCTTTTTTATTTCTAAGCTCAATCCATAGAACGTCATTTGTTGACCCATTTAGTATATCATCCCTTCTCACAACTGGAACTGATTCTTTAACCATTAGTACAACCACCCATCCCCCCCACCTCCTTTTTTATCTCCTACTCTATCGTGTCTGAAGACTTTATAGCCAGGGATATTAAGCTGCCAGTTTTGTCCCTCGTTTAGCCAGGTCTCCGTTATAGCAATGACATTCTGCTGCCGTGTGTCTACCTGTGCCCTTAACTTATCTACCTTGTTTGTAATACTCCTTGAATTGAAGTATAAACAGTTTAACCCTGTCAATTTCCCTTGCTGGACACTTTGTAAACTTTGCCTCTCCTGTAAGTCCATGCCTATCACAACGTCCCTAGCTAATGTTCTACCTCCATTTTTCTGATCTGAATCTGACCTATCTGATCCTACTCCTGGGATCCCATCCCCCTCCCACACTAGTTTAAATACTCCCCAACAGAACTAGCAAAAACCCCCGCAAGGACACTGGTCACTGCCCTGCCAGGGTGCAGCCCGTCCGGTTTGTACAGGTCTCACCTTCCCCAGAACTGGTCCCAGTGCCTCAAGAATCTGAATCCCTCCCGGCTACACCATCTCTCCAGCCACGTGTTCATTTGGTCTATCCTCTTATTCCTGCTCTCGCTAGCATGTGGATCTGGGAGTAATCCTGAGATTACTACATTTGAGGTCCTGCATTTTAATTTATCTCCTAACTTCCTGAACTGAGCTTGCAGGTCCTCATCCCTTAGTTTACCTATGTCGTTGGTACCAATGTGTACCACAACCACTGGCTGTTTAACTTCCCTTCCCAGAATGTCCTAAACAATGATACTGACTACAGGTCCACACACACACACACAGTCTCACTACAGTACATTTATGGCGTTGAGAGAGAGGATCACCCATGATCATATTGAATGGCGGAGCAGGCTCGAGGAGCCGAATGGCCTACTCCTGCTCCTAGTTTCAATGTTTCACCAGGGAACAGTTCCACACAAAATGAATCTCACTGGGGTACAGCTCTACACAATCTGATTCTCACTGTGCAACCTTTCCACACACACACTGACTCTTACTGGGCAACAGTTCCAAATGCTGACATTCACTGGGGAACAATTCCACAGACGCTGATTCTCATTGGGGTACAGTTTCACAGATACTGACTCTCACTGGTGTAATGTCCAACACACACTGACTTTCACTGTGATACATCTCCACAGACACTGACTCTCAAGTGGGTACAGTTCCACACACGCTGAGTCTCACAGGGTTACAATTCCATGCACACTGGCACTCACTGCGGTACATACCCACAGACACTGACATTCACTGTGATAGAGTTCCACCCACACTGAGTCTCACTGGGGTACAGTTCCATGCACAGTGACTTTCACTGGAGTTAAGTTCCACAGAAATTTAAACTCACTGGGATACTGACTCTCAAGTGGGTACAGTTCCACACACATTGACTCTCACAGGGGTACAGTTCCATACACATTGACTCTCACTGTGGTACAGATCCACAGGCACTGACTCCCACGGTGGGTACAGTTCCACAAACACTGACTCTCACTGGGGTACAGTTCCAAACACACTGGTTCTCACTGGGGTAAAGTTCCACAGAAATTTAAACTCACTGGGGTACATTTCCACACGCAATGACATTCACTGTGGTACAGTTCCACAAACAATGCCTCTCACTGGAGTACAGTTCAACATACACCAACACTCACTGTTGTACAATTCCACAGACACTGATTCCCTCTGGGGTACAGTTCCACACACACTGACTCTTAGTGGAGTACAATTCCACAGACACTGACTCTCACTTCAATACAGTCCCAAAGGCACTGCCTCTCACTGAGTTATATTTCCACATGCACTGACTTTCACTGTGGTACAGTTCCACACACACTGACTCTCACTGTAGTACATTTCCCCAGATCTGATTCTCACTGGGGTACATTTCCACAGATACTGACTCTCACTGGGGTTAATTTCCACATACACTGACTCTCACTGGGGTATATTTCCAAACAATGACTCTCACTGGGGTTAATTTCCACAGACACTGAGTCTCACTGGGGTACAGTTTCACACACACTAACTCACACTCAGATACAGTTCCACAGAGACCACCTTTCACTGTGATACAGATACATGGACACTCACTCTCACTATGGTACATTTGCATACACGTTGACTCTTACTGGAGTACAGTTACACACACTCAGACTCTCACTGGGGTACTTTTCCAACCATTGACTCTCACTGGGATAAAGTTCAACACACACTGTCTCCCACTGTAGTACATATACACAAACACTGACTCACGTTGGTACAGTTCCAAGCATACTGGCTGAGACTGGGGTATAGATTCATGGACACTGACTCTCACTTTGGTACATATCCACAGACACTGACTCTCACTGAGGTACAGTTCCACACACATTGATTCTCACTGGGGGGCAGTTCCATTGGCACTGTCTCTCACTGGTGTACAGATCCACAACCACTGACTTTCACTAGGATACAGTTCCACAGACACTTAATCTCACTAGTGTGCAGTTCCATAGACACTGCCTCTCATTGGGGTACGGTTCCACATGCACTGACTCTCACTGGTCTACAGTTCCACACACATTGACACTCGCTAGGGTACAGTTTCACAAGCACTTAATCTCACTGGGGTACAGTCCCACATACATTGACTTTCACTGGGCCAGACTCTCACTGGTGTCCTGTTCCACATACACTGACTGTCACTGCGGTACGGTTTCACAGTGACTGACTCCAACTGGGGTACAGTTCCACATACACTGACTCTTATCGGAGTACTGTTCCACAGACACTGGCTATCATGGGGGCACAGTTCCACACACACTGCCTCTCATTGCGGCATAAAACCATGGACACTGACTCTCACTGGGAGACACTTCCACACACACACTGAGTCTCACTGAGGTACAGTTCCACATACATTGACCCACACTGGGGTACAGTTCCCCACACACTGACCCACACTGGGGTACACTTCCACACACACTGACTCTCACTGGGGTACAGTTCCCCCACACACTGACTCTCACTGGAGTACAGTTCCCCAGACACTGACTCTCACTGGGGTACATTTCCACATATGCCAGCCTTCTCTGAATTGTTTTCTTCGTGTCAACATTCTGCAGAGGTTTACTTCAGATTTTGTGAATGGCTCATGTGCGAGAAGTATGTTTTCCTGAAATGGCTGTGTCTCATATCCTGCTGTTTGTGCTGGACTTGTACCTACAGTGAGCAATCTATCCATCTGTTTTGTGTCTCAGCTTTCAACTGGTGAACCACAGGATACCTATGAGAAGTTATTAGTCTGTGAGGAGAAATTAATTTTCTTGGAAAATAAAGTAGCAGATTTCACCATGGAAGAGTGGATGTTAACTGAACAGGAGAAGGTAAAGTTTGGTTCAGTTACCATGAATCAGTCATGACCCTTGCCTGAACTGCAATGAGTTTGTGGGTGAGGAACTTGTCCTCTGTTAAACCCAAACAACATTTTGGGAGAAATACGGAATAGATCAAATGGGGACACTTTGTAAAGTGTAGAAGAGCAAGAGACTTCTAAAGTAGGAGGGTCAAGGTCATAAAGATGTGAAGGATTCGGGTTAGATCCTCACCTTTAGAAATAAGGATCCAGCTTAGGAAAAGAAGGCAGTGACAGTGAACCTCCATAAAATCTACGTTTGGTCATTGTGGGGAAGTGAAGAATCAGGGAGAGATTACTGAAGCAATGAGATCCTGAAGGAAACTAATAAAAGGATCCTGATGAAACATTTGAAATTGTCACAAACTCTGCTCCTTGGGACACAGGCTCAAAATGGAATGGCCTAGATGGGTTAAATTAAACTATTTTACACAAGTCGGGTGAGGAGGTGGTGGCAGAGTGTGGCTAGCTTCAGACAGATTAAGGAGAGTGGGAGATTTAGGGTGTAAGTATTAGGGAGCAGGCTATAGGGTTTTGTTCATCCCGGTACTTTCCAATGTTGGTTGCTGACCAATTTCCAGAGATTCTGTTTCCAATAATGGGTCTTGGGGAAGAGGACAAAGCAGCCAACATCCAGCTGAGCTTCCTGGAAGTTCCAGAAAGTCCCAAATTGACAACAGCCTGAGGCAGGGCCCTACAGACCTAATTGTAAAAAGCAGCACACCTATTTCAGCTGCAGAGACGTTTGTAAAGTCACCCCAGCAGTCCAGTTACAACACGAACTAGCATTCCAATCTATCTCCTGTGAATTAACATTGATCATTCATCTATTTCAGTTAACAGAATTAATTGAGAAGACATTTGGTGAGAATCAACAGAACAGAAATGTCATGGTTGATATAGATGACTTTGAAATGCATGGTGAGTAATGAGGTGAAACTTCCACAAACCGAGATCTCCTGCTTACTAACATGAACCTCTCAGACTAGGGGGTGTGTGATGTAAAATTAGAGCCTTCCCTGTACCCTTTCCTTTCATGAAGATGGGTGGAATGAGGTGTAGGTGATTCCCCCTCCCAAATTATGGCTTGCAGGAGCACATAAAACCTTCTCACTGTGTAGGACTAAATGCCTGGTGAGCTGGGATGAAGGTGATTATAGTCATGGAAGGAGAGCTCTTGCTGCCTCTTGACAGACTAAATCAGACCACAAATTCTTCCACCACTTCACATTGTCCTCCAGGAGAACAATGTGGATACAAACACAATGGTTTAGCTCATATATAAGGCATAAAATGTGTGACCACTGCTTACTCCAGGCTCTAAAACCTCTCACAATCACAGGCAGTGCACAAGAAACAGTTTGTTGAAAGATAGATGAGATGAAGAAAGAGATAAAAGAGACAGGAAAATAAAGGGAAAAAAATCAAATTATTTTTAGTTATTTCCAACAATAATTAAAATCTGAAGAAATTAATCTCTATATCTGTGAAAGTTAACACTTGATGCCAGAGAATGTGTTTGATAGTAATTAAGACTTATTGTGTCTTGCTGAAAAAAGAGACATTTTTGTGAAAGCTTTTCATTTGTCTTTATTCATTCACAAGATGTGGCTGGGCCAGCATTTATTGCCCATCCCTAGTTGCCCTTAAGGGTGGTAAGCTGCCCTTCTTGAACCGCTGCAGTCCATGTGGTACAGGTACACCCACAGTGCTGTTAGGAAGGGAGTTCCAGGATTTTGACCCAGCGACAGTGAAGGAACGATAATATATTTCTAAGTCAAGATGGTGAGTGACTTAGAGGGGAACTTCGGGATGGTGGTGTCCTTGTCTGGCTGCTGCCCTTGTCCTTCTGATTGGAACTGGTTATGGGTTTGAAAGGTGCTGTCTAAGGAGCCTTGGTGAATCCCTGCAGTGCATCTTGTAGCTGGTACACAGTTGCTGTTACTGTGCATCAGTGGTGAAGGGAGTGGATGTTTGTGGATGTGGTGCCAATCAAATGGGCTGCTTTGTTCAGGACAGCATCAAGCTTCTTGAGTGTTGTGGGAGCTGCACTCATCCAGGCAAGTGGGGAGTATTCCATCACACTCCTGACTTGTACCTTGTAGATGGTGGACAGGCTTTGGGGAGTCAGGAGGTGAGTTACTCGCCACAGGATTCCTAGTGTCTGACTTGCTCTTGTAGCCACAGTATTTATATGGCTGGTCCAGTTCAGTTTCTGGTCAGTGGTAACCCCCAGGATGTTGATAGTGGGGAATTCAATGATAGTAATGCCATTGAAAGTCAACAGGCGATGGTTGGATTCTCTCTTGTTAGAGATGGTCATTGCCTGACACTTGTGTGGCACAAATGTTACTTGCCACTTGTCAGCCCAAGCCTGGATATTGTCCAGGTCTTGCTGCATTTGGACATGGACTGCTTCAGTACCTGAGGAGTCATGAATGGTGCTGAACATTGTGCAATCATCAGCGAACATCCCCAATTCTGACCTTATGATGGAAGGAAGGTCATTGATGAAGCAGCTGAAGATGGTTGGGTCGAGGACACTACCCTGAGGAACTCCTGCAGTGATGTCCTGGAGCTGAGATGACTGACCTCCAACAACTACAACCATCTTCCTTTGTGCTAGGTATGACTCCAACCAGTGGAGAGTTTTCCCCCTTATTCCCATTGACTCCAGTTTTGCTAGGGCTCCTTAATGCCACACTCTGTTAAATGCTGTTCTGATGTCAAGGGCAGTCACTCTCACCTCACCTCAGGAGTTCAGCTCTTTTGTCCATGTTTGAACCAAGGTTGTAATGAGGTCAGGAGCTGAGTGGCCCTGGTGGAACCCAAAATGGGAATCAATGAACAGGTCATTGTTAGGCAAGTGCCACTAGATAGCACTGTTGATGATCCCTTCCATTACTTTACAGATGATGGAGAGTAGACTGATGGGGCGGTCATTGGCTAGGTTGGATTTGTCCTGCTCTTTGTGTACAGGCCATACCTGGACAATTTTCCACAAATCCAGGTAGATGCCAGTCATTGGGACAATTCGCAAGCATACCAAATGTAAAGGGAACAACAATTTATTCAATTTATGAAAAGTGAGTGCTCATTGGTTGGCATTTGGACTCTGAGTGGTAGAGACATTGCTCTGGAGAATGCACCAGCGAATGGCTGTCACATATTTTGTGTAGCTAAAACAGTCACAATGTGTATACATGTTCTTTTTGTCTGCAGAGAACAGAGCCCTGTGTATTAACATCTGTAGCTTCCAGTACACGCAAATGTGCCACACTGCAAGCCTGAATGACAATCTTAAATCAGTTATCAGCATAATTCTTAGCACACTGAAGATTATTTAGCAAATCTTTCTAATTGCGGAATCACATCTAATGTTGGACAGTGTTTTGAGTTTTGCATGCATGGGCTTGCGAAGCCATTATCCTGCAGGATGCCTTTGATGTTCCCTATTTCAGCATCAAGTTTGCAGGGTGAGCAAATGGCTCAGGCTCTATTCATGAAGTTGCCAATATGTCCAATCTTATAGCATGTGGAACTGTAAGAATCCCAATGTGCATATTGACCAGTGAAGGTAGGTCCGCGGTGGACCATGGTAGAGAGCCCCCTGGCAGATTTCTCAACTGGTACGTCAAGGAAGTGGGGTTCATTTGACTGCTCCAATTCAAAAGTGAATTTCAGTACAGGATGGAGCTCAATAAGCCATGTTATGAAATTATTGCATGCGGCTGCAGATTTAAATATAGCAAATGTATCTTGCACATATTGGAATATCCTGCTGGATAATGACTACCCTGATCAGATCATTTTGCACTGTATGTCACGTAAACTTATGAACGGGCTGCAGGCCATCACCTTCAGTGCCCAGTCTACCTCAGATTATCCTGGAAGGGCAAGATATGTCAAAAAAATTTGAGCAACAGGTGAAGCTAGCTATTTTGTGTTGCTACTATGCAGTAGCAACAGGAGTGGTATTTACCACTAACAGGAAGCTGCCGTCAAACCAAAAAGACGTTCTGCCTATCACACACATGAGTAATGTAGTATATGAATTTCAGTGCCAATGTCTTGCTAGATATGTAGGCCATACATCCCAAAGACTGGCGAATTGTATCAAACAGTATGTCCCTTCCACTGTTTGCAATGGGCAAGGTACAGACTGTACCCAATCAGCCGTGTTTGCAAAAGTCAAAACACAGTTTCGAACATTAAATGTGATTCTGCCATTGGGCGGCATTTGCTAAATAATCCTCTGTGTGCTAAGAATTAAGCTGACAACCAATTTAAGATTGTCAGTTGGGATCGCAATGTGGCACATTTGCATTACTGGAAGCTACATATATTAATACACAGGGTCCCATTCTTTGCAGACAGAAAGAACATGTACACACATTGTGCCCGTTTCAACTAAACAAAATATGTGACAGCTGGCTCATTCCTCAGGGCAATGCCATGACCAATCACAGTCAAGCTGCTGGTTTAAATTTCAAACAATGCAGTTGTCAGTCATCATCACTGGTGCATTCTCCATGGCAATGCTTTTAACAATCAGTGTCCACTTGCCAACCAATCAACACTCTCTTCTCATGCAGTATAAATTGTTGTTCCCTTTATATTTGGTATTCTTGCAAATTGTCCTGATGAGTGCAAGATGAAAAGCTTTGACAAGAATGTCTTTTTTTCAGCAATACTCAAGTTCTGTACAATCAAATGACCACTTATTACGTCTTTGAAAATTCACTGACACTTGAATGGACAATCTCAATCTGTTATGGACGGGGAGAGAGGGTAGAATAGCTCCCCCTTTTTCGTCCTTTTGAATGACCAAAGATGGACATGTTCTTAAAAAGAACAAAAGGTGTTATAACCCCCTGAGTTCTGTTACTGTTAATAGAAAAATGACAAGTTTTAAAAATGATGTTTGTTACCGCAACTGCACCCACTCTCTCATACATACACAATCATGCACGCACACACATGAAAAGATGGTGATTACAAGAGAGGCAGCATGCACTTAGGTCTTCAAAGTCAAAACATTGACTGTCACACTTGCTACTCTTGAGATTAAGTCTTGAAAGGTGGCAGACCTGTGATTCCTTTTTGGTCCACTGAAGAAATAAAACCTGAAGGTTGATGAAGATGAATTTGAAGTGGTTTGCCACCTGCAGTAATAGGTTTCTCTCGCTTCACTTCAGACAAACTGCAGTTGAAGCCCTGTAGCTGAAAATCTGATTTGGTTCTTCAAAAACCAGCCTGAATTCTCTGCCTTCTGATGGATCTTAGGCAGAGATCCTGTTCCTTTGCTGGTCTAGAACTTTCTGTCTGTCTTTGCTCTGAAAAATGTGTCCTGTTAATGTCCCTTATCAGAAACATGGTTTCTGTCATGTGACCATAGTATTTGTTTCTCATTGTCCTCACAAATGGCCTCTGAAGACCTGGCTATTGACATACCATAGGGTCCAAATTTCACCCATTCGTGTTTCATTGAGATAGGATAGGGCTCTTCACACATTCTTTGAAATTCCGCCCTGAAGGCAAGAAGTCTGCAAGCCCATTATGAACCAGTTTCTGTAATTACTTGGATAAGGGTAGCCATTAATCCACAGGAAAGTTTTGTTGCATTTTAATGATTTCGATATGAGATGTCACAAAAGTTCATGTGCCTTTTAATGTCTTATCTAGAGATGAATGCTAGCTCCAGGGTCTTGTGTAGTTTCATGTATATTGCCAGGAAAGTGAAGGTCACCTCTTAGCTCAATTTTGTTTTGAAAGAAAGTGTCCATTTTCCATAAATCCATGAGTCTACATTGCGAGAGCATGACATCTCCCTGCAAAATGCTGCCCGTTGTCCCACGTGGGATCGGAGGAACTAAGTCTAAGTAAGTCAACCTACATGGGCTCTGTTTAGTAGATGAGGTCTCCCCTATATCCACATCATGAAAGGCCAAGGAAGTACAACCTGGCTTGTTCCTATACATTTCCCTAAACTCCCCTAGCAGTTCTGTTATGTCATTCTTCCACTTGATATTTAAGTAATCAAGTACTGTGTTTAAAAACAAAAAACTGCGGATGCTGGAAATCCAAAACAAAAACAGAATTACCTGGAAAAACTCAGCAGGTCTGGCAGCATCGGCGGAGAAGAAAAGAGTTGACGTTTCGAGTCCTCATGACCCTTCGACAGAACTAAGTGAATCCAAGGAAGGGGTGAAATATAAGCTGGTTTAAGGTGGTGGGGGGTGTTGGGTGGGGGGAGAGAAGTCCCCACCCAACACCCCCCCCACCCCCCACCTTAAACCAGCTTATATTTCACCCCTTCCTTGGATTCACCTAGTTCTGTCGAAGGGTCATGAGGACTCGAAACATCAACTCTTTTCTTCTCCGCCGATGCTGCCAGACCAGCTGAGTTTTTCCAGGTAAGTACTGTGTTTAACCTCCCTAAAACCTCTGTGTCAGCTAGTTTCATGGGGTTCAATCTGGGAATTTTCCAGGTCCTCTCCTTCCCCTACCTCTTCCTCACTATCCTTTGCATCCTCACTACCTGCCATACATTCACTGGTTTTTCTTGTTCCCGATTATAATATCTTTTTAAACATGTTATGTGGCTATTGTTTCTATCTCTGGTCATGGTGTTGATCAGGTAATTGACCTTGCTGATCTTTATCCCCACGCAGTTCAGGCCACTTGACCTAGCTTTTAGAGGTTCGCCCAGGACCGGCAACAACACTGGGACCCGATACCCTGGTTTGAATGTCTGAGCTTCAGCATGTCTGTCTGCCTGCCTTTTCATGATTTGCTGGGAGGCTTTAAGGTGTTCCATAGTCACAGCAAAATTCTGTAGTGAGTTGCTCATAGAATTTGAGCCTTGATCCAATTGGGTATTTTTAGGCAGTCTGTAGTGGGTGAAAAACTGAGTTAGCCCCTCAACCATGGCTTTTGCTGTGATTTTCCTTCAAGATATGGCCTCTGGAAATTGGGTGGCCATGTCCATGAGGGTTAGGAGGTATTGATAACCTATCCTGGTTTTTGGTAGGGGTCCCACAAAATCTACCAGAACTCTGCTAAAGGGTTCATCAAAAGCAGGTATAGAGATTAGTTGGGTGGGTTTGATTACAGTTTGTGGTTTCTCAAAAACCTCACAGGTATGGCAGATTGTACAAAATTCAACCACATCTTTGTGGAGGTGCAGTTAATAAAAATGCTGGCTTATCCAAGCCTAGGTCTTTCAAATACCCAGCCATTGGGAGTTTGAGGGCAGTCCTCAAGACTTTCCTACGATATCCAGGAAGAACTACAATTTGGTGAATGGCTGCCCACTCTTCCTCTGCAGTTTGCTGAGGAGGTCTCCATTTCCTCATCGCTACCCCATTTTTAAGTAATAACATTCAGCTTCTGCCATAGAACAGGTAGTCTGTGCTCTTCTTTTTAGGTTGGGCTGTTGAATCTCATTCAAGGAGGCTGAACATCACCTTCTCCTCATTCAAAACCTCAAAAAGTCTTGGACAGCTGGATCACTGGATCACCACACTGAGGGGCTGACTCAGCTGTCTCCACTGCAGCTAGTTACCACATAGTCAGGGAATATACCAGGAAATATACCTTCCTCCTGTAACTGTTCCATCTGCCTGACCTCATCTGGTTTATCTAAGATGACCGGGGAGGCTACTCTACCCCCAGACAAATCATTACCCAAAAGCAAATCTACCCCAGCTGCAGGCAGACTAGGGACAATCCCTATTGTAACCAGTCAAGAGATGAGGCCACACTCCAAGTGGACCGGATATAGGGGTGGGCATGTACCTACCTTCAATACTCTTTACTAGAATCTTTACATTCACCAAACTCTCTCAGAAGAAAGTCATAGCTTTATCCAGAATTAATGATTAGGTGGCCCCTGTATCCCAAGCAGGACAACGGGCTTGCTCACCTCATTAGAGGGGCACAGGATCACCTTTCCTTTAAAGACAAAACCCTGGTAACCCTCAGGGATTTTGTCTGTTTCTAGCACACTCACGGTGGTAATCCTTGAGCAGTGAATCACTGTAGTTAGAGCCACAGACTTGTCTGCCATGCCACCTGTTAAGGTATCCTTCCCTGGACTAGTTTTGTGAACCCCAACAAAATCCACTGTCTTTCCCTTCAACTTCTAGCAGATGGCTTTCACGGCCTTGCTTTACTACAGTGAAAACGCACTGGTCTTTGGGAATTATTCCTACCCTATGCACCTTCCTCCTTGACCTGGGGAGGGCTTCCTACGTTCTCATTTTTATTCTCCCTTTCACTACAACCCTACTGCCTATCGGTGTCCCACTTACTGTCCTTCCTGGACCTCTGGAGACAATTAGGAAAGTGCTTTTCTTGTTTAAAGGGTCTTGACTTTGTAATCATTTGCAATTATAGCACCATCCCTCACCTTTCAGACCCTTTATTCCTCAACATGGGTCTTAATATTAATTGGGGTACTGTTTTTAAATTCCTCTAATAGAATTGCCTCTCATAGGTTCTCATAAGAAGATCTAGCTTTAAAGACCTCATCCATCAAAAGTAATGTATTTAACTTGCTCAAATTCAATGTAGGTTTGGGCAGGCTTTTTCTGAACATTGCTAAAGTTTTGACTGCATGCTTCAGGCTAACTCAGATGTGTGTAAAATAGCAATTTTATTCTGTTCACAATCTAACTCTTATAGCATGGAGTAAGCTTCATGGGCCCTTCCAACTAATGTAACTTCTAAAAGAAGGGTCCAAAACTCTTTTGGCCATTTTACCCTATTAGCAATTTTATCATAGAAATCACAGAAAATTTATGACACAGCAGGAGATCATTTAGCCCATGCTGCTTGTGCTAGTTGACAAAGAGCTACCCAGCCTTAACCCACCTTGCTGTTCTAGCACAGCTTCTGGAGGAACAAGGGTTTCAGGCAAAAACTCCCTGATTTCTGTGTTTTAACAGTGCATGCAGCAGAGCTGGAAGTTGCTGCCTGATTTACACCTGAATGATAGTGAACACTGATAGTCTCAGTGTTATTTTTATCACAAAATCTGGGCCCTTGTGCCAGTCATTCAGACTGGGACTGACCCCATGAGGGATGTTCCAGACCACTTTGTGACCAGACCGGAATTTGACACCATTCTGAATTGTGTCCCATTCTCCTCTTCTTCTCTTCCAGATGATTTAGACTATTTAGCAGCAGGAGCTGATGGTATTCTCACAAGAGAAGAAATTAAAAGACGGAGCGAGCTTCTGGTGCAAGATAAAACAAGGATCGTGAGGAGAGTGAAGAAGAAGGGCAGGAAACGATATGTCAGCAAGAAAAAGGTCGTTTGTGATATGGGTGCCTGAGAATCACGGAAAATAAACAGCTGTCTATTTACTGCGAGAATAAATACCTATTCATTGTTACAAGAGCAAAATACTGCAACTGTTGAAAATCTAAAACCAGAACAGAAAATATCAGAAATACTCAGCAGGTCAGGCAACATCTGTGGAGAGAGAAACAGAATTAACATTTCAAGTTGATGACCTTTTATTAGAACTGGGTAATAGGTTTTAAGTGAGGTAGGTAAGTGTGATGGGTTTTAAGTTAGATAGGGAAATGGGAGGGGAGGAAAGAACAAAAGGGAAGGTCAGTGATAGGGTGGAAGGCAGGAGAGATTAAATGACGAAAAGGATGACAGTGAAAGGCTAAGGGAGTGGTATTGGGACAAGTAAAATAATCAAAAGATCTGTTCATAGGAGATGTAAATGGAAAAGCAGAATCACCACCAAAAATTGCTATCCAAGAAAAAGGACAGAATATTCCAAGCCTGCCTGCCACTGGGATCGTCCAGTCCCACCAAAAGTCAATAGATTTTTGGCTGGGCTGTCGAATCTCCTACAGCAGGTCCCCCGCCACAACAGGGCCAGAAAATCCCGGCCAAAGTTTCTGATATGAAATTATTCAACTTCATGTTGATTCCAGTTGACTATAAAAAACCTAGTAAAATGATGAGGTGCTGTTCCTTAAGCAAATGTTACTTTCGTGGGTTGTTGATGTGCTGAATGGGAGTAACCAAGGACAGGGAAGTCAGAGTGGGAGTGACTGACATTCCCAAAATTGCATCATTTCACAGAACTTCTTCAGTTCTTTACTTTCCTCCTCTTCCCCTTTTCCCTGCCTGCTTTACAAGGGTTGCATCTCTAAGCAGAACCAGTTCTGATGAAGGGGCACTAACTTGAAATGTTAACTGTTTCCCCCTCCACAGATACTGACAGATATGTTAAGTATTTACACCATTTTCAGGACTTGTTCATTCTATTTGTACATCAAATTTTGGACAAGAAAATAGAGTGGAAAATGTTTATCTTTTCAGTGCTCAAAATACAGTCATGAGCAGGATGTAGAGGATAATAGGCTAGACAAATATCTCAGTGTCTCACTGTACCAGTGTGGGTTCTGTGTACTCATCAAGATTAGTGATGGTAGGGGTGTGCAAAAGAAAAGATGCTCCATATCCCATCAAACACTCCCAGGACAGGTACACCAGAGGGTTAGATACAGAGTTAAGCTCCCTCTACACTGGTCCCATCAAACACTCCCAGGACAGATACAGCATGGGTTCGATACAGAGTAAAGCTCCCTCTACGCTGTCCCCATCAAACACTCCCAGGGCAGGTACAGCACAGGGTTAGACACAGAGTAAAGGTCCCTCTACACTATCCCCATCAAACACTCCTCGGACAGGTACACCAGAGGGTTAGACACAGAGTAATTCTCACTTTACACTGTCCTCATCAAGTACTCCCATGGCAGGTACAGCACGAGGTTAGATACAGAGTAAATCTCCCTTCACACTGTCCCCATCAAACACTCCCAGGGCAGATACAGCATGGGGTTAGATACAGAGTAAAGCTCCCTCTACACTGTACCCATCAAACACTCCCAGGGCAGGTACAGCATGGGGCTAGATACAGAGTAAAACTCCCTCTACACTATCCCCATCAAACACTCCTAGGACAGGTACGCCAGAGGGTTGATACAGAGTAAAGCTCCCTTTACTCTGTCCCCATCAAATACTCCCAGGGCAGGTATAGCATGGGGTTAGATACAGAGTAAAGCTACTTCTACACTGTCCCCATCAAGTACTCCCAAGGCAGGTACAGCACGGTGTTAGATACAGAGCAAAGCTCCCTCTACACTTTCCCCATCAAACCCTCCCAGGACTGGTACAGCATGGGTTCAGTACAACAACAACTTGCGTTTATTTTTTCAAAGTAGTAGAGCATCCCTTGCCACTTGAAAGCAACAAAATCAAACAATATTTGATGCCATGACACTTGAATTATAAGGACAAGTGACAAAAAGCTTGGCCAAAGAGGTAGGGCCTAAGGAGCTGCTTATAGGAGAGAACAGGCTTGGAGATGTTTAGAGAGGAATACGAGAGCTTAAACTTTGACCTTTGACGGCACCAATGGTGAAACGTTTAAAATTGATGATGCTCAGAGCAGAACTAGTGAAGCGCAGGTAACTCAGAAGGAGGAATTAGGTGATGGGAGGGGTTTGTAAACAAGGATAAGAATTTTCAAATTGAGGTGTTGCCAGACCAGGAGTATTGCAGGGCAGTGAACACAGGGGTGTTGAGTGAACAAATCTTGTGCGAGTGAGGACACAGTCAACAGAGTTTTGCATGAGCTCAACCTTCTGGAGGTCAGAACATTGTTTTTAATTCATTCACAGGATGTGGGTGTAGCGGTGGGGGAAGTGAATGTTTGTGGAAGGGGTGCCAATCAATTGGGCTGCTTTGTCCTGGATGATGTCAAACTTCTTCAGTGTTGTTGGAGCTGCACTCATCCAGACAAAGGAGTATTCCATCACAATCCTGCTTGTGCCTTGTAGATGGTGGACAGGCTTTGGGGAGTCAGGAGCTGAGTTATCCGCTGCAGGATTCCTAGCCTCTGACCTGCTCTTGTAGCCATATTATTTATTTGGCTGGTCCAATTCAGTTTCTGGTCAATGTTAACCCTCAGGATGTTGATAGTGGGGAATTCAGTGATGGGAATGCCATTGAACGTCAAGGGGCGATGGTTAGATTCTCTCTTGTAGGAGATGGTCATTGCCTGGTACTTGTGTGGCATGAATGTTACTTGCCACTTGTTAGCACAAGCCTGGATATTGTCCAGGTCTTGCTGCATTTGGACATGGACTGCTTCAGTATCTGAGGAGTCGCAAATGGCGCTGAACATTGTGCAATCATCAGCGAACATCCCCACTTCTGACCTTATGATGGAAGGAATGTCATTGATGAAGAAGCTTAAGATGGTTGGGCCATGGACACTATCCTGAAGAACTCCTGCAGTGATGTCCTGGAGCTGGGATGACTGGCCTCCAACAATCACAATGATCTTCCTTTGTGCTGGTGTGACTCCAACCAGTAGATAGTTTTCCCCCTGATTTCCATTGACTCCAGTTTTGCTAGGGCTTCTTGATGCCACACTCAGTCAAATGCATTTTGATATCAATGGCAGTCATTCTCACCTTACCTCTGGAGTTCAGCTCTTTTGTCCATGTTTGAACCAAATGAGGACAGGAGCTGACTGGCCCTGGTGGAACCCAAACTGAGCGTCAGTGAGCAGGTTATTGCCAAGCAAGTGCCGCTTGATAGCACTGTTGATGACCCTTTCCATTACCCAACTGAAGATCGAGAGTAGACTGATGGGATGGTAATTGATTGGGTTGGATTTGTCTTGCTTTTTCGTACAGGACATAACTGGGCAATCTTCCACATAGCCAGGTAGATGCCAGTGTTGTAGTTGTACTGGAACAGCTTGGCTAGGAGCACAGCAAGTTCTGGAGCACTAGTCTTCAGTACTATTGCCAGGACCCATGGCCTTTGCAGTATCCAGTTCCTTCATGTGGAGTGAATCGAATTGGATGAAGACTGGCATCTGTGATGCTGGGGAACCTCTGGAGGAGGCTGAGATGGATCATCCACTTGGCATTTCTGGCTGAAAATTGTAGCAAATGTTTCAGCCTTACCTTTTGCATTTAATATGCTGGGCTCCCCCATCATTGAGGATGGGGATGTTTGTGGAACCTCCTTCTCCAGTGAGTTGTTTAAATGCCCATCACCATTCATGACTGGATATGGCAGGACTGCAGAGCTTAGATCTGACCTGTTGGCTGTGAGATTGGTTAGCCCTGTCTATCACTTGCTGCTTGTTTTGTATGGCATGCAAGCAGTCCTCTGGTACAGCTTCACCAGTTTGACCCATCATTTTTAGGTATGCCTGGTGCTGCTCCAGGCATGCCCTCCTGCACTCTTCATTGAATCAGGGTTGATCTCCTGGCTTGATGGTAATGGTACAATGGTGGGCCATAAGATTACAGTTTGTATTTGAATACAATTCTGCTTTTGCTGATGGCCCGCAGCACCTCATGGATGCCCAGTTTTGAGTTGTTAGATCAGTTCAAAATCTGTTCATTTAGCATGGTGGTAGCGCCACAAAACAAGATGGAGGGTATCCTCAATGTGAAGGCGAGACTTTGTCTCCACAACGACTGTGCTGTGGTCACTCCTACCAAAACTATCATGGACAGATGCATCTGCAGCAGGCAGGTTGGTGAGGATGAGGTCAAGTATGTTTTGCCCTCTTGTTGGTTCCCGTACCACCTGCTATAGACCCAGTCTAGCAGCTATGTCATTTCGGACTCGGTCAGCTCAGTCAGTAGTGGTGCTACTGAGCCACTCTTGGTGATGGAAATTGAAGTCCCCCATGCAGAGAACATTCTGTGCCTTTGCCACCATCAGCGCTTCCTCCAAGTGATGTTCAGCATGGAGGAACACTGATTCATCAGCTGAGGAAGGGCAGTACATGGTAATCAGCAGGAGGTTTCCTTGCCCATGTTTGACCTGATGCCTTGAGACATCATGGAGTCCGGAGTCGATGTTGAGGACTCCCAGGGCAACTCCCTCCCAACCGTATACCACTGGGTCTGTCCTACTGGTGGGATAGGACATACCCAGGGATGGTCATAGAGTCATTGAGGTCTACAGCACAGAAAAAGGCCTGTCAGCCCATCAAGTCTGCACTGGTCAAACAAGTACCTAATTATTCTAATCCCATTTTCCATCTCCAGGTCCATAGCCTTTTATGCCATGGCTTTGCAAGTGCACATCCAAATACTTCTTAAATGTTATGAGGATTTCTGCCTCTAATTCAGGCAGTGAGTTCTACATTTCCACCACCCTCTGGGTGAAAAATTCTTCCTCACATCCCCTTTAAACCTCCTGCCCTTTACCTTAAATCTATGCCCCCTGGTTATTGATCCCTCCGTCAAGGGGAAAAGTTCCTTCCTGTCTTCCCTATCTATGCCCCTCATAATTTTATACACCTCAATCATGTTCCCCCTGAATCTCCTCTGCTCCAAGGAAAATAACCCCAGTCTATCCAATCTTTCCTCATAACTAAAACTCTCCAGTCCAAGCAACATCCTGGTAAATCTCCTCTGCACTCTCTCTTGTGTAATCACATCTTTCCTATAATGTGGATTCCAGAACTGTACACAATACTCTAGCTGTGGCCTAACCAGCATTTTATACAGTTCCACCATAATCTCCCTGCTCTTATATTCTATGCCTCGGCTAATAAAGGCAAGTATCCCATATACCTTCTTAATCACCTTATCTACCTATCCCGCTACCTTAAGGGACTGGAGGACATGCACACCAAGGTCTCTCTGATCCTCGGTATTTCTCAAGGTCCTACCATTCATCATGTATTCCTGTGCCTTGTTTGTCCTGCCCAAGTGCATCACCTCACACATATCCGGATTAAATTCCATTTGCCGCCGATCAGCCCATCTGACCAGCCCTTCTATATCCTCCTGTAATCTAAGGCTATCCTCCTCACTATCTACCACCCCACCAATTTTCGTGTCATCCATGAACTTACTGATGAACCCGTCTACATTCAAGTCTAAATTGCTTATATATACCACAAATAGCAAGGGACCCATCACTGATCCCTGTGAAACCCCATTGGACGCAGGCATCCAGTCACAAAAACACCCCTCGACCATCACCTTTTGCTTCCTGAGACTCAGCCAATTCTGGATCCAATTTGCCAAATTGCCTTGGATCCCTTGGACTCTTACCTCCGTTATCAGTTTCCCATGCGGGACCTTATCAAAAGCCTTGCTGATGTTCAAGCAGACTGCGTCAAATGCATTGGCCTCATCTACACACCTGGTCACCTCTTCGAAAAATTCAATCAAATTGGTCAGATGTGACCTCCCCATAACAAAACCATGCTGACTGTCCTTGATTAATCCCTGCCTCTCTAAGTGTAGATTAATCCTGTCCCTCAGGATTGCTTCTAACAGTTTCCCCACCACTGAGATTAGACTGACTGGCTTGTAGTTCCCTAGTTTATCCCTTCTTGAATAAAGGTACCACAGTGGCTGTCTTCCAGTCCTCTGGCACCTCTCCTGTGGCCAAAGAGGTATTGAAAATTATTGCCAGCGCCCCTGCTATCTCCTCCTTTGCCTCACTCAACAGCGTGGGATACATTTCATCCAAGCCTGCAGATTTATCTACTTTTCAGCTTGCCACTTAGAACCTCCAGCATTTCTATGCTAATTTCTTTAATTATATCACAGTCCTTCTGCCTAATTTCCATACCCACTTCATCCCTCTCACTTGTGAATACTGACACAAAGTATTCATTTAGAACTCTACCTACATCTTCTGGCTCCATACACAAATTACCACTATGGTCCTTAATGGGCCCTACTCTTTCCCTAGTTATCCTCTTACTCTTAATGTACTTGTAAAATAACTTTGGATTTTCCTTTATTTTACTTGCCAGTGTTTTTTCATGTCCGCTTTTTATTCTCCTAATTTCCTTTTTAATTCTCCCCTACACATTCTATACTCCTCTGGGGCTTCCGCTGTTTTGGTGATGGTGATGGTGGGACATGATCTATAAGATATGATTCTGTGAGGGTGACTATGTCAGGCTGTTGCTTGACTGGTCTGTGAGGCAGCTCTCTCAATTTGGGCACTAGCTCCCAGATGTTAGTAAGGAGGACCTTGCAGGATCGACAGGGCTGATTTTGCCGTTATTGTTTCCAGCACCTAGGTCGATGCTGGGTGGTCCATCCGGTTTCATTCTTTTTTTTGTGTCTTTGTACTTTGCGGTTTGATATGACTGAGTGGCTTGCTAGGCCGCTTTAGAGGGCATTTAAGAGTTGGCTGGTCAAGAATGCATTGGAATAGTCAAGTCTAGAGGTAACAAAAGCATTGCTGAGGATTTCAGCAGCGGATGAACTGAGGCAGGAATGAAGTTGGATGATGTTACCAAGGTGGAAATTGGTGGTCTCAATAATGGTGTGGTCATATGGTCAAAATGTCATCTCAGGGTAAAATATGACACCAAAGATTGTGAATAACCTAGTTCAGATTCAGAGAGTTGTTGGGAAGAGGAATGGAGTCAGGACCTAGAAAACAGGGTTTATGGCGGAGCTGAAGACAATGGCTTCAAACTTCCTTGTATTTGGAAGAAATGTCTGCTTATCATGTACTTGATGTCGGACAAGCAATCCTACAAATTTGAGACAGTAATGGGGTTGAGAGAAATGATGATCAGGTAAAGCTGGGTGTTGTCAGCCTTCATTTTGAAAACTGACACTGTGGGCAGAATTTTCTGTGATCGCTAGCGTCGGGCGTGCTTGACAGTGTGAGCGGACAATAAGGTGAGAATGGCAGAAATCGGATTCCTGACGTCGTGAAACCAGTTTGCGATCGTCTGCTCAGCCCGCCGATGGCCACGTTTCCTACCATCAGACATCGGGAACCTCATTGTAATACATCGGCATATGATTATAAGGCAGCCCACTGGCTGCACTCTGAAGGGACCTCAGAGGTGAGTATGCAGTAATGTTGCACAGCGCTTGCCAGGGTCATCTTTGGACTTCAAGGCTGAGGCTGGGGTGGGGGAGATGGTGCAAGGGCTGCCCTGCGCTTGAGGCAACGTGGGGGTGGGGGAAAAGGCTGCCCTGAGGTTGAAGGTAGTGCACAGCCAGGGTTGGGGGGAGGTAAGCCGTAGGGAAACCTTGTATAAAGTGATCATTTGTCTGTAGCTAAGACACCTCAGACACAGCCACATTTACATGTGTGGGGTCTTTGATGAATTTATTAGATATTTTTGAGGATGTAACTAGTAGGGTAGATAAAGGGGAACCAGTGAATGTAGTATACTTGGATTTCCAAAAGGCATTCAATAAGGTGCCAGACAAAAGGTTAGTAGGCAAAAAAAGGGCTCATGGAGTTGGGTATGATATATTATTATGGATAAAGGATTGTTAATGGACAGGAAACAGAGTAGGGATAAATGGGGCAATTTCAAGTTGGCAGGCTGTGACTAGTGGAGCCACAAGGATCAATGCTGGAGCCTCAGCAATTTACACTCTAATGATGACTTAGACAAATAGACAGAAAGTAATGTATCTAAGTTTGCTGATGATATAAAGCTAGTTGGAAATGCAAACTATGGGAGGACACAGAGGCTAAAAGAGATCTAGACAGGTTAAGTGAGTGAGCAACAAGATGACAATTGGAGTATAATGTGGGAAAGTGTGGGGTTATTCACTTTGTCATGAGAATAGAAAAGCAAAATATTATTTTAAATGCATGAAACTTGTAAATATTGATGTTGAGAGAGATTTGGGTGTGCTGATTGCACAGCGAGTGGTTAGGATCTGGAATGCACTGTTTGAGAGTGGTGGAGACAGAGTCAATCGAGTGGTTAGAATCTGGAATGCACTGCCTGAGAGTGTAGTGGATGCAGGGTCAATCGAGTGGTTAGGATCTGGAATGCACTGTCTGAGAATGTGGTGGAGACAGAGTCAATTGAGGGGTTAGGATCTGGAATGTGCTGTCTGACAGTGTGGTGGAGGCAGGGTCAATCGAGGTGTTAGGATCTGGAAGGTACTGTCTGACAGTGTGGTGGAGACAGGGTCAACTGAGGTTTTCAAAAGGAAATTTGATCATTAGCTGAAAGGGAAACTTCACATTGCTATGGGGAAAGGGCAGGCGAGTGGTATGAAGTGAATTGCTCATTCAGTGATAAGCTCAGACATGACTGGCTGATGTGCTGCAACCATTCTATGATTCTATGATAAAATTCATAGAATATTTCCTCTTGTGGGGAAGAGCATAATTAGAGGCTATCAACATGTGATTGTCACCAAGAAATCCAATAGGGAATTCAGAGGAAACATCTCCATCCAGAGAATGGGGAGTATGAGGAACTCACGACCACAGTGAGTATAGAAGTGAATCATGTAGATGCATTTAAGAGGAAGCCAGATAAACATATGAGGGAGAAAGGAATAACGGGTTTTATTTATTCATTTACAGGATGTGGGCAATGCTGGCTAGGCCAGCATTTATTACCCATCCTTAATTGCCCATGAGAAGGTGGTGGTGAGCTGCTTTCTTGAACCACTGCAGTCCATCTGGTGTTGATACACCCACAGTGCTGTTAGGGAGGGAGTTCCAGGATTTTGACCCAACGACAGTGAAGGAACGGCAATATATTTCCAAGTCAGGATGGTGAGTGGCTTGGAGGGGAACTTCCAGCTGGTGGTGTTCCCATGTATCTGCTGCCCTTGTCCTTCTAGATGGTAGTGGTCATGGGTTTGGAAGGTGCTGTCTAAGGAGCCTTAGTGAGTTCCTGCAGTGCATCTTGTAGATGGTACACACTGCTGCTACTGTGCAACAGTTGTGGAGGGAATGAATGTTTGAGGAAGAGGGGCCAATGATGCAACCTGCTTTGGCCTGGATGGTGTCAAGCTTCTGAGTGTCGTTGGAGCTGCACTCATCCAGGCAAGTGGAGAATATTCCATCACACACCTGACTTGTGCCTTGTAGATGGTGGGTTGGCTTTGAGCAGTCAGGAAGTGAGTTATTTGCCGCACGATTCCTAGTTCTGACTGCTCTTGTAGCCGCAGTATTTGTATGGCTAGTCCAGTTCAGTTTCTGGTAAATGGTAACCCCCAGGATGTTGATAGTTGGGGATTCAGCGATGGCAATGCCATTGAACGTCAAGGGGCGATGGTTAGATTCTCTCTTGTTGAAGATGGTCATTGCCTGGCACGTGTGCGGCATGAATGTTACTTCTTATTTGTCAGCCCAAGCCTGGATATTGTCCAGGTCTTGCTGCATTTGGACATTGCCTGCTTCAGTATCTGAGGAGTCATGAATGGGGCTGAACATTGTGCAACCATCAGCCAACATCCCCGGTTTTGATCTTATGATGGAAGGAAGGTCATTGATGAAGCAGCTGAAGATGGTTGGGCCGAGGACACTACCCTGAAGAACTCCTGCAGTGATGTCCTGGAGCTGAGATGAAAGACCTCCAACGACCACAACAATCTTCCTTTGTCCAAGGTATGACTCCAACCATTGGAGAGCTTTCCCCCTAATTCCCAATTAGTCCAGTTTTACTAGGGCTCCTTGATGCCACATTCAGTCAAATGCTGCTCACTCTCACCCTACCTCAGCAGTTCAGCTCTTTTGTCCATGTGTGAACCAAAGCTGTAGTGAGGTCAGGAGCTGAGTGACCCTGGCAGAACCCAAACTGAGCGTTAGTGAGTAGGCTATTGCTAAGCAAGTGCTAATTGATAGCACTGTTGATGACCCCCAACACTTTACTGATGAATGAGAAGGGATTGATAGAACAGTGATTGATAGGATTGGATTTGTCTTGCTTTTTGTGTACAGGACGTACTTGAGCAATTTTCCACATAGCCGGGTAGATGCCAGTGTTGTAGCTGTACTGGAACAGTTTGGTTAGGGGCATAGCAAGTTCTGGAGCACAAGTCTTCACTACTATTGCCGGAATATTGTCAGGGCCCATAGCCTTTGCAGTATCCAATGCCTTCAGCTGTTTCTTGATATCATGTTGAGTGAATCAAATTGGCTGAAGTCTGGCATCTGTGATACTGGGGACCTCTGGAGGAGGCCGAGATGGATCATCCACTTGGCACTTCTGGCTGAAGATTGTTGCAAATGCTTTAGCCTTATTTTTTGCACTGATATGCTGGTCTCCCCCATCGTTGAGGATGGGCACATTTGTGGATCTTACTCCTTCAGTGAGTTGTTTAATTGTCCACCACCATTCACGACTGGATGTGGCAGGACTGCGGAGCTTAGATCTGATCAGTTGGTTGTGAAATCGCTTAGTTTGTCTATCTCTTACTGTTTGGCATGCAAGTAGTCCTGTGTTATAGCTTCACCAGGCTGACACCTTATTTTTAGGTATGCCTGGTGCTGCTCCTGACATGCCCTCCTGTGCTCTTCATTAAACCAGTGTTGATCCCCTGGCTTGCTGGTAATGGTAGAGTGGGGGATATGCCAGGCCTTGAGGTTACAGATTGAACAAGTTTAACCATCAATTCTGAGATACAGAAAGACAGACTTTGCTAGCTATGAAAGATATGCAAAATCTCGTAAATTACTCTAATATTCTCAATTGGAATAAGTCTCCACCGGTCTCCTGTTTACTAGGCAGGCGTTTTAACCAACTAACTCTAATAAAGGGTCACGATGATAGATCTGATAAGTCAAGTTGGGAGGAGGCTTGAGTGGAGCATAAGTACTGGCATGGACTGGTTTGACCGAGTTATCTATTTATGTCTATCTCCACCTTTTAGCCCATTTCAATCCCTTCCCCCCACCCAACCCCCACTAGGGCCGTCTGTTATTTGCTTGTCCTGCTTTCTACCCTTAATGTCATCATCAGTACATTCCTTAGATAATATCACCACCGTCAACACCCCTTTTGTCTATGACATCTTTGGCAATCTCTTCTTTGCCTCCACCTATCACTGGCCCTCTATCCAGCTCTACCTGTCCCACTCCCCCCCCCAACCAGCTTATATTTCACCATATTTCTATATTTCCTTAGTTCTGATGAAGAATCATACGGACTCGAAACGTTAACCGTGTTCCTCTCCGGAGATGCTGTCAGACCTGCTGAGTTTTTCTAGCTATTTTTGTTTTTGTGTCTATTTATATGCCGCATATCCTATGTAACCTTCTCACACAAGGAACACAAAACATTAGCATGCAAGCAATTAGGATAGCAAATTATGTGTTGGCCTTTACTCAGAAAGGTTTGGAGTTTAAGATTAAAGAAGTCTTGCTACAGTCCTATGAAAGTTTGGCGGGACCACATCTGGAATACTGTGTGCAGTTTTAGTCTCCATATAAAATGTGGGATATACAGTACAGACGGTGCAGTGAACAAGAACAAAGAAAAGTACAGCACAGGAACAGGCCCTTCGGCCCTCCAAGTCTGCGCCAATCATATTGCCTGTCAAACTAAAACATTTTGCACTTCCGGGGTCCATATCCCTCTATTCCCATCCTATTCATGTATTTGTCAAGCTGCCTCTTAAACACCACTATCGTATCTGCTTCCACCACCTCCTCTGGCAGTGAATTCCAGACACTCACTACCCTCTGCGTAAAAAACTTGCCCCACACAACTCCTCTAAAGTTTTCTCCTCTTACCTTAAATCTATGTTCCCTAGTAATTGACTCTTCCACTCTGGGAAAAAGCTTTTGACTTTCTACTTTGTCCATGCCACTCATAATTTTGTAAACTTCTATCAAATCACCCCTCAATCTCTGTCGCTCTAGTGAGAATAATCCAAGTTTCTCCAATCTCTCCTCATAGTTTAAAAACCTCCAGACCAGGCAGCATCCTGGTAAACCTCCTCTGCACCCTCTCCAACACCTCCATATCCTTCTGGTAATGTAGCGACCAGAATTGCACGCAATATTCCGAGTATGGCCTAAGCAAGGTTCTATACAGCTGTACCATGACTTCCCAGCTTTTATACTCAATAACACTGCCGATGAAGGCAAGCATGCCATATGCCTTCCTGACTACCTTATCCACCTACGTTGCCACTTTCAGTGACCTGTGTACACCCAGATCCCTCTTCCCGTCGATGCACTTTAAGGGTTCTGCCGTTTACTGTATGATTCCTACCTGTATTAGACCTTCCAAAATGCATTACCTTGCATTTGTTTGGATTAAACTCCATCTGCCATTTCTCCGCCCAAGTCTCCAACCGATCTATATCCCATTGCATCCTTTGACAATCCTCACTATCTGCAACTGCTCCAACCTTATTGTCATCTGCAAACTTACTAATTAGCCCATTACATTTTCCTCCAAATCATTTACGTATACTACAAACAGCAAAGGTCCCAGCACTGATCCCTGCGGAACACCACTAGTCACAGCTTTCCATTCAGAAAAGCACCCTTCCACTGCTACCCTCTGTCTTCTATGACCAAGCCAATTCTGTATCCATCTTGCCAGCTCACCTCTGATCCCGTGCAACTTTACCTACTGTACCAGTCTGTCATGAGGGACCTTGTCAAAGGCCTTACTGAAATCCATGTAGATAACATCCACTGCCCTTCCATCGTCGATCATCTTTGTCACTTCCTCGAAAAACTCAATCAAGTTAGTGAGACACGACCTCCCCTTCACAAAACCATGCTGCATCTCACTAATACGCCTATTTGCATCCAAATGGTTGTAAATCCTGTCACGACGAATCTTCTCCAATAATTTCCCTACCACTGACGTAAGGCTCACCGGCCTATAATTTCCTGGATTATCCCTGCTACCCTTCTTAAACAATGGAACAACATTGGCCGTTCTCCAGTTCTCTGGGACCTCCCCCATAGCCAGTGAGGATACAAAGATTTCTGTCAAGGCCACAGCAATCTCCTCCTTTGCCTCCCTCAGTACTCTGGGGTAGATCCCATTTGGCCCTGGGGACTTATCCACCTTAATATTCTTCAAGACGCCTAACACCTCCTCTTTTTTGATCTCAACATGATCCAGGCTACACACTCTTCCCTAGACAAATCGACCGCTAAGTCCTTCTCTTTGGTGAATACTGATGAGAAGTACTCATTTAGTATCTCTCTTATTTCTTCTGGCTCCACACACAGATTCCTACCTCATCCCTGAGTGGGCCTGCCCTTTCCCTGGCTGCCCTCTTGTTTTTACATATGTATAAAAGGCCTTGTGATTTTCCGTAATCCTGGTTGCCAATGACTTTTCATGACCTCTTTTAGACCTCCTGACTCCTTGCTTAAGGTTCTTCCCACTTTCTTTATATTCTCCACAGGCTTCATCTGTTCCCAGCCTTCTAGCCCTTACGAATGCTTCCCTTTTCTTTTTGACTAATCTCACAATATCCTTCGTTATTCAAGGTTTCTGAAACTTGCCATATTTATCCTTCATCCTAGCAGGAACATGCCGGTCCTGAATTCTTATCAACTGAAGGTTCACTAAATTGGTCCCTGGATGGGGGGGGGGTGTTGTTGTATGATGAGTGGCTGAGTAAATTGGGCCCTGAGTTTTGGAGAATGAGAGGTTATCTCATTGAAACATATAAGATTCCAAATAGGTTTGACAGGGTAGATACTGAGAGACTGTTTCCCCTAGCTAAGGAATCTAGAACATGGGGGCAGTTTCAGAATAGGGGGCTGATGATTTAAACTGAGATGAGGAGAAATTACTTCACTCAAAGGGTTGTGAATCTTTGGATTTCACTACACCAAAGGGCTGTGGATGCTCCATGGTTGAATATATTTAAGGCTGGGATAGATAGAGTTTGGGTCTCTCAGGGAATTAAAGGATATAGGAAGCAAGCGGGAAGATGGAGTTTAAGGCCTAGACCAGCCATGAATCGATTGAATGGTGAGCTAAGTTCGATAGGCTAAATGGTCTACTCCTATGTGTGTTCCTGTGCATGTTGCAGGCAACATGAGCGTAACACAGGCGCGACGTGGTTAGCAGAAGCACCGTGCAGACGAGCAGTCGGCGCAGTGCGTTGCGCTGAAGACCGCACAGACTCAGTGCGGTCGATCGGTCGGCGCAGGCGCAGGCGCGGTGCGGTGTAGTGAGGTCGGCGCAGGCGCGGAGCCGGGGGTGGGGATCGAGCGTTCGGCGCAGGCGTGGTGAGGTCGGCACAGGCGGTGCTGTCCCCGCCCCCTGAGCCGGAGTTGGGCCCTGCTGGGTTGATATTGCTGCTGTGGTCGTTCAGCCTCCCTGTCCCCGGCTCCTGACTGGTTGCTGAGTTGAGGCCGCTTCCCCGACGACATGTTTTCGGCACTGAAGAAGCTCGTGGGCACGGAGCAGGCCCCCGGCAGGGAGAAGATCATCCCGGCCGGGCTCCAGAGCATGAACCAGAGCCTGCAGCGGAGATTCGCCAAGGGAGTGCAGTACAACAGTGAGTATAGCCGGGGGCAGAGGGTAGGGGTGGCAGGGGCAGACGGCAAGGGTGACGGGTTGGGGCAAAGGGCAAAGATGATGGGCAAGGTGCAAAGGACAGGGGTAACATGTCTAAAGGTGACGGGGCTGTGTTGGAGAGTGACAGCTGGGGATTATACCTGACTCCATCTCTCTCCCTGGCAACAGCCTGAGACTGAGGCTGATGAGAGTCATTGTGGCAGGGCAGAAACCTGACTGGAGGGATTCAAGCATAGAGTTCCTGAAAAGATTGGCACAGATTTGAGAAGTGACGACATGTTCAACAACTTTGGGAAGGAAAAGTAGGTTGGTGATGGGGCAGTAATTTGCAAGGGTTGTTATTTTGAAGAGGGGGATGATAAAAGCCAATTTGATGGAGAGAGGGACACTGTACCTGAATAGAGAGAATCACATTGAAATCATATTGGGAAAACGGCCATGCACATTAATTGAGACACCCCCAAACTGAGGGGCCGGAAGTTCATTTGGATGGAGAATAGCACCTTAGGTTGCATGGAAGGGCAGAGCCTGGAGGGCAGGGCTGCTTTCAGTGCCATGCAAGCAGCATTAGCGATGGAGTCATTGGATGGACAATCCTATTTAATTTCATACTGCACTCTCCATATGTACATAGAGGAATTTGTCTCCAAGGGAGGGTCACTCCCTGCACCAAGGATGGAGCATCCCTAGCTCAAGATTCAGGTGCCTGTCCCTCCACCTCATCATCAACCTTGATCCTTTTCCCACCATCACACCTATTTCCCCCAGATTCCTTCAGTTATCCTTGTCTCAGACATGGTTGCCCCCGCTATCAAAGTCACATGTGACATCCTATGTGACTGATAACAGTAAACCTTCCCACCACATCCTTCTCAACCTGTCTGCAGCTCTTTACATGGTTGACCACAGCATCCTCCTGCACCACTCCACTATCTTCCAGCTGGGACTGCATTCACCTGATTGCATTCTTATCTATCTATTCATAGCCAGAGAATCCCTGCAATGGCTTCTGTCCCCGATACTGCACTGTTACATATGGTGACCCCCAATAAACTATCATTGGCCACCTGTTTCTCATCTATATGTTGCTTCTCTGTGGCATCAATTGAAAGTGTTGTTTTCCATATGTACACTGATGACAACAGCTCTACCTCGCCACTAACTCTCTCGACCCCTCAATTGTCACTAAATTGCCTTAACTGCTAGTTTGCCATCCAATACTGCATGAGGAGAAATTTCACCCAGCTAAATACTGGGAAGACCGTTGCCTTTGGTCTCTGCCACGAACTCCATTTGGAGCCACCGACTCCATTCCTCCCCTTGCAACTGTCTCTGTCTGAAGCAGACTGGTCACACAACCTTACTGTCATATTTGACCCCAAAATGAGCTAAGGTCCGGTCCATATATCCGCTTCATGACTAAGACAGTCCCCATAAGATTACCAACTCTACCCTACCTCAATTTATCTATTGCTGAAACCCTCATACATGCTCTGTCTACTTCCAGACTTGACTATTCCATGAAACTCCTGGTCAATCTGCTATAAGCATGAGGTCATCCAAAACTCTGCTACTCATGCCCTAACTCTAACCAAGGTCTTATTCACCCACCTTCCCTGTGCACACTGACCTACATTGGCTTCCAGCTAACCAACACCATGATTTTAAAATTCTCAACCTGGTTTTCAAAATCCTCCTTGGACTTGCTCCCTCCCCATCCCTGTAATCACCTTGAGCCCTACAACCCTCCACAATATCTGCACTTCCCCAATTCTGGCCACTTGTGCATCCCTAATTTTAACTGCTCTGCTGCTCTGGAATTCCCTCCTGACACCACTCTACCTCGCTTTCCTGCTTTAAGACATCCCTTAAAACTTAGCTCTTTGGCCAAGCTTTTGGTCATCTGACCTAATATCTCCTTATGTGGCTTGTGTCAAATTTAATTTGAGAATCCTCCTGTGAAGAACCTGGGATATTTTATTACATTAAAGATGCTACATAAATGTTGGTTGTTGTTCCATTCAGGTCTGTCGCCATATAACATTGTGTACACCACATGGACTCCAGTGGTTCAAGAAAGTGACTCACCATCACCTTCTCAAGGGGCAATTAGGGATGGGCAATAAATGCTAGACTTATCAGTGACACCCTGACATACCATGAGGAAATAAAGAAAAAAAAGATAGTGGCAAGGGTTTAAAATGATAGAATCCAATACCAGGCAGCAGACACTGAGCTGTGCCCTCAGTTCTGCAGGTTCCTCTCCCAGAATGAACTGTCCAGCACGATATATCGATGATTCCTGCGTATTCTAGAGAATCTGAGGAAAGGGGGGCTGCTGTCTGCTGCATTGCAGCTCCTTCACTTATCTTTACCAGCGCCAGATTCCACATCTGATGGACTGTCTTAAGCCATTGCCTCAACCAATGCATAGCAATTCATTTAATAGTCACACTTACTGTGATTGCTGAGTTAGTACAGGCATTCTGAAGGTGACTGGCAGAGAGATGGTTGATCTGCAGTCCGTGTGGATTTGCATCCCAGTGTAATACAGTGGCAGACCTGTCCCCACCAGTGTTGTACCCCAGTGTTATACAGTGACAGAACCTGTCCCCATCAGTACTGTACCCTAATGTTATACAGTGACAGACCTTTCCCCCCAGTACTGTATCTGTGTTATTACGTGACAGACCTGTCCCCACCAGTACTGTACCCCATGGTTATACACTGACAGACCTGTCCCCACCAGTGCTGTACCCCAGTGTTATATAGTGACAGACCTGTCCACACAAGTCCTGTACCCCAGTGTTATACAGTGACAGACCTGTCCCCACCAGTCCTGTACCCCAGTGTGATACAGTGACAGACCTGTCCACACCAGTCTTGTACCCCAGTGTTATACAGTGACAGACCTGTCCCCACCAGTGCTGTACCCCAGTGTTATACAGTGACAGACCTGTCCCCACCAGTACTGTACCTCAGTGTTATACAGTGACAGACCTTTCCCCCCAGTACTGTACCTCAGTGTTATTACGTGACAGACCTGTCCCCACCAGTATTGTACCCCAGTGTTATACAGTGACAGAACCTGTCCCCACCAGTACTGTACCCCAGTGTTATAGTGACAGACCTTTCCCCCCCAGTACTGTACCTCAGTGTTATTAC